>NC_079422.1:14676798-14871798 GCF_026213295.1 Gadus chalcogrammus | reverse complement strand
AAACACACACACACACACACACACACACACACACACACACACACACTAATGTCTATTAGTTCTGAGAAAAAAATAGTGTGGAAAAGTACTTATCCCTTAAATAAACTACCAAATATTGATTTTTGGCATTTTAATCTGGGAATCCTGCTGTTTTGTTAATGTTCTGAAGCCACAAAAGTTCTTAGTACGTGTATTTGGATAGGACAAAATGATAAAGGGGAAAAAGTGAAACCGTAAAAATGAAACCATATCTCAGCCTGTATGTGTTGGGTTACATTTTCCTTTGGCAAGCATTAATGAAAGGCTTTGCCCCATTGCCTACAGAACATTGCAATGTGATAATTAAGTTACAGGCCCCTACGAGCAAGAAGCATCCAAACACCGATACAAACACACACTCACACACACAGACAAACAGAAAAACACAAACATACATGCATAAATGAACATTCAAATGCCCAGAAGCTGTAACAGCCAAATCAACTTTTGATAGCCCTCATTGATGTTGAAGTTTGGACCTGTTTGTTTATAGGAAACTCCATTAAACCAATAAAAATCCAATAAACCCCTGACATTTTCACATTTCCTGATCCTACGGAATAACGGCAGTGTTTGACATTCAACTTTCATAACCAATCAAGTTGAGCCAAAATCGTCCAATTCAGAGTTCCCTGGACTGCATGAAAAATCTCTTTTGGAACAAAAGATGCATAAATCCTATAGACTAGAATCCCATAGAATGGCCTGTATATAGCCACCAGCCAAACACGGGAGTGTGTTTCCAAAGTAAAACAACACAACCACAGGTGTGCTGTAAACAAGTGTGTGTTTCTCTGTAAGTGCAACAACACTGCCTTTTGCCTTCTAATTGTTTTGCTTTCCTGCCGTCCCCTCTCCCCTTACACAGACACACACACACACATACACACACACACACACAAACACACGCACACGCACACGCACACGCACACGCAAACAGCCAAATCCAACCCACTCCTCTTGGGAATCTCAGTGTACGTGTGTATCCGGAAAGCCATTATTTCTGTGTGTTTAAATGCCCCACTCATACCTGTAGGATCACTGATGCAACCTCTTGTCATTTTAACTAGCGTATTTTGGTTTGTGTGTGTATGTGTGTGTGTGTGTGTGTGTGTGTGTGTGTGTGTGTGTGTGTGTGTGTGTGTGTGTGTGTGTGTGTGTGTGTGTGTGTGTGTGTGTGTGTGTGTGTGTGTGTGTGTGTGTGTGTGTGTGTGTGTGTGTATATGTGTGTGTACCCATGCGCATTGTTCTGTGTGTCCTTTAGTCTTGTAGCCTGCAGGTCTGTTTGTGCGTTGTGTAGGAAGTGTTTTCAGTGAGTCATCCGCGAGGGAATCCCTGCAGAGAGCAGAGAAGGGAGAGACACTCACAGGAAGCACGGCAAACATAGGGACGGGAAATTACTTTTTACTGCAGCCTTTTGCTGCATGCATTTGGTTTACTTTCTTTGCATTATTATTAACACAAGTAGTTTTGTGTTAGGGAGTGCATCATTTAGAGTTAATCAATTATTAATTGTATTTATGTATCTTTTGTTCATTTTATTTATCAATGTATTTTTTTTTTTTCTGAGTCCATGCTAAATGTGACTCTGAGCTGAGTGTGCCCACATCACGTTCCTGGCACTGCGACAGGAAGGCATACCTAGCGCACCTCCATGCGGTGTGTGTTCTGGCTTGCCCCGCTTTCTGTGGATGGAAGGATTGTGGGAGGCATGGTAAGAAAAAATAGAGAGAGCGAGAGAGAGGGAGAGGGAGAGGGAGAGGGAGAGGGAGAGAGAGGAGAATAAAAGAGCGAAAAACCGAGGAAAGCCTGTGCGCCGCCTCGGAGGGGAGGTGAGGGAATTCCCCGGTGAGCAGGGAATGGTTTCTACATCTGGTTTGACTGGAGCTCTGCCGCACCACACAGCTCGGCCTGCAGCCTGCAGAGCTCCAGTCTCCCCCGTCTCCCCCGTCTCCCCCGTCTCCCCCGTCTCCCCCGTCTCCCCCGTCTCTCCCGTCTCCCCCGTCTCTCCCGTCTCCCCCGTCTCTCCCGTCTCCCCCATCTCTCCGCTGCAGCCCTTCTTGCAGCCATGCCCAATAGCCTAAGCTTTAAGAGACTCAACAGGAAAGTAGTCCCTCCCCCCTGTTGATTTCTCCAATATTGATAATTAATACTGTAATTCGTTTTTGGGTCATGACTTAAAGATTAATGAGGTGGAACCTTAGGCTAGACCACTTGAGGACCACTAGCCCAGGCATCACCGAGGCCTGCACCTTTCCCTCCCTCCTTATTGGCCTGGATGCTGCTCCAGGAGACACCATTGTCTTGTCTATGAATTCATGAACACCCTGTACTACCCTGGTCTGGTTTGTCTTTCCAGTAAGATGTCTAGACGGGCCTAGACCTCTGCCCTAAGGCAGAGGTGTATGAAATGTGTGTTTAAACTGTGGGCACCTGTGTGGGCGTGGTTGTGTTTGTGTGTGTGTGTGTGTGTGTGTGTGTGTGTGTGTGTGTGTGTGTGTGTGTGTGTGTGTGTGTGTGTGTGTGTGTGTGTGTGTGTGTGTGTGTGTGTGTGTGTGTGTGTGTGTGTGTGTGTGTGTGTGCATGCATGCATGTGGTAAGGGTGTGTGTGGGTGTGGGTGTGTGGCGAAGCTCCAGCCCCACTCCCATGACTCTTGACTCCACAGAACCGGAGAAGCAGTTCACGTTATGGTTTATTCATCGTAGCGATCATCGTTCATAAAGTTTGTGCTAAGTAGCACTCTAACCCCCACAACTTTACAATGCTTCCTATTGCGTGTCAGTGTGTACCGTTGCTGGGGAACGGGCAACGCAGTGCCAAATGGTCCGCAGGCTAGCTTTTTGAGCAAGATGCCTTCCCCCTTCCTGCTCCATAATGACTTAAGCTAAATTCACGTTCAGTCGCTTTGGATTAAAGCATTTGCCAAATGACTTAATACTATGTCATAATTCTAAGAGGTTCCTGTTGGAATTATAGGTTTGAAAAACCAACACTTTAGTGCACACCAGACACCATGAAGTGATGAAGAGCCATCTCTGCAACACAATAGGGTTCGGTAGCAAGGAATCTCCCTTCTTGAATTCATGCCGCATCTTGTTTGATTACGCATCAACACACACAGACCAGAACACACACACACACCCAAAACACAGCGACCTTGTAACCTACCCCTCACAACATGTAACCCTTACTGCCCACGAGTGTACTTACCTACAAATAGATGAGCAAACATTCTGACAGAGAGGAATATGGAGAATGTGTTTCAGCCTTCAGAGGGGCGATGGACAGGAGTTTGACCGCAATGAAAAGGGAGAGTAAGGGGGGGAGGTTGGGAGAGGTTGGGGCGGGGGGGGGGGGGGGGGGGGAGGTGACCCTCCTCTCCCAGGGTCACAGAGGAACTCCCTTTTGGCCTTTCCGTCTCTTCTTCCCCCCACTCCCCCCACCCTTGATCCTTAAAACACAGCCCTGAACTATGTGCGCACAGATGGATAGCGCTATCCCCGCCTGCTCCCAGAACCACCGCAACAGCAACGCTGGCACCGAGGCAGAGACTTTAACTGAATGCACATAAACAGGAAAGATGCCGGAGAAAGACCTCAGAATCATCTCTGGAAGCGAAACAAAGCCGAAACACCAAAAAAAAGAAGTTGTTTCAATTAAGGGCCGTGAATCATGTTTTCCATTTCATAAAAGTATCCCAGTGAACATTCGTTGGCAGGAGGGAGGCCACCCGACTGTCGGGATATACCACAATCACGGCCGAGGCACATGCCCGTCTCCCTTGTGTAAGAGCTGTAGACGTCAAGCCAGTACTCCGCAAACCTCTGAACAGCATCACAAACAGCGCACAATCAGTCACACCCTCTCAGTCAGCCGTGTTTCCTATCAAACGGATCAGATGAGGTCTATCTGAACCAATCAGAAAGTGAGGATCACCACTGGTTAAGGTTTGGGTTTGTTTCACCCCGTGACCACAACGTTTTGTGGAGTTACGAAGTTACCTGTGTTTGTGTGTTTAGCCGTGGTTAACCAGCGGAGTCCTCGGCTCGTGCCCCGATCTGATGATGAGGAACGGGGCGTGTTATCCTGGCCGTCTCTATTAGTATGACTCTCCTCAGGTTGAGTCACTGGGGCAGCAGGCAGCTGGCCGATCTGCCCTATAGCAACTTAGTCTCGCAGAATGGCTTAGTCTGAGTGTGTGTGTGTGTGTCTGTCTGGGTGGGTGTCTGTGGACGCCTGTGTGTGTCATCCGCCGTGGACTTGAACAATCAGCGTTTATTTGATGGTGCTTCTTTCATGACCTCTGTCTGTGTGCTTGTCTGTATCTGTGTTTCCCTTCTGGCATGCATCGCTGTGGACGCCACTGATCCACTGTGGTGTGCTCATTAACGAAGAATATGTTTTTTCTTGCTCTTCTGTAACATCACCCGAATGGAGATTAACATGAGTATAACTGTGCATGAGGCTTCTTAGTTCACCATAACAGTGTAATTTCAAATTACAATTTCAAAATCCTAACTTTTTTAATTTCTATGATTGTCTGTTTGTGTTTGTGTCTATGTGGATTTGTGTGCACACACACGCGTGTGTACGCATTTGTGTTGGAGTTGATGCATGCGCGCACGCGTGTGTGTGCGTGTGTGTGTGTGCGCGTGTGTGTGTGTGTGTGTGTGTGTGTGCACATGCAGTTTGGTGTGGGTTGGGGCTCCGTGAAGGAGGAGGTGTTGTCAGGAACAGAAGTGTTTTGCAGATGTTGCAGGGAGTCAAATGGAAAGTTCTGTGGTTCTCTGTTGTGCAGTGATGTCTGACTTGCCGACATACACCACATGTTGCACTGTCCTAATTCGGTCTGAGGTCGAAGGTAGGTGTGTGTGTGTGTGTGTGTGTGTGTGTGTGTGTGTGTGTGTGTGTGTGTGTGTGTGTGTGTGTGTGTGTGTGTGTGTGTGTGTGTGTTTGTGTGTGTATGTGTATATGTGTGTGTGTGTGTGTGTGTGTGTGTGTGTGTGTGTGTGTGTGTGTGTGTGTGTGTGTGTGTGTGTTTGCATGGGAAAGAGAAAGAGACAGAGTTAGACTGTATCATATTTACAGCGAATTGAAAGTTTCTGCCATCTCTACATCTCTTTTCCAAGTGATGCTGAGATTTGAAGTTCAAAGTGAGAAATTGCCTGAAGGCAGCGTTTGAGATAAGATTACTTCTCCACGTATGAAGCAGAAGTAGAAAAACATGTTGTCCTGCATCAGGTTGACACCCCAGTCTGAGGTCTTCCATGTTGGAGCACCTCCCAGAGAGAAGACGGCCGAGGCTAGCTCACTTTTTCCTCTCTCTCTATCTCTGTCTCCCCGTCTCTGTCTCTCTCTGTCTCTCTCTCTCTCTCTCTCTCTCTCTCTCTCTCTCTCTCTCTCGCTCTCTCTGTCTCTCTCTGTCTCTCTCTCTCTCTCTCTCTCTCTCTCTCTCTCTCTCTCTCTCTCTCTCTCTCTCTCTCTCTCTCTCTCTCTCTCACACACGCCCACACTCAACTTTAGGTCAATAGGATCTTCTATTATTGAACACGTTGTTATGTGAAGAATATATGACCATCAAGGAGAGTAAACATGTATAGATTATCCATCCAACGTTATTATCGATGATTTCAATTCATTATTCATAAAGCGCTGGCCATCCGTCGAGACAAATCACTTTAACTTCCATGTCACCAAATCGCCACGGCGCCCCGTACCATTGACTCATGCACACACGTTCTGTGCAGAACCCTGTAGTCATTTACTGAGGTTCACCCAGGCTGGGTATAATGACATCACTGACGATGGTGGCTGTGAAGAATGTAAATAATAAAATTGAGAAAACAATGAGGCATTAGCGAGTGTTGACAGCAGAGGAGCACCGTCAGCATCTGTTCTGTGGGGTACGGAATGAAACCCCAACAGAGAAAACCCCAAAAATAAAGATGATGACGGCTTCTGCTGGCTCTCTGTCTGTGGCCGCGGGTTAAGAGTTGGTTTAATGGGACGGCAAACAAAAGCAAAATGTTCATATACCACAACCGACCCAAGTTGAGAACAAAAACAAAAGCTGTTATGTAGATAAAACCAATGACCGAAAGCAATTTTCTTTTCTTTTCTTTGCAAAGTGACGTTAAGAAAATTAATTTCACAAAAAAGAGAAAGTAAAGAAAAAGTACATGAGATCAAATAAGGGTGCTTGTCACAATGGCACATCCTTCTGCAGAAGAGCAACGACACAGGGCTAACGTGCAAACCTGCAAACTGTTGTTGTCTCTGAGCCATCAGATGAGTGATTGGAGAAGTTAAACAGACCCTGCAAGGGATACTTCAGAAAGACACCATAGCGCAGATCTATCCCATGCTAGCTCCACAACTTCTCCACATCTGAAGGTGACCTATTGTCCCCATCATGGACTAACCCCCTGCTGTTTCTTGTCTAGATGGTCATCACGTGTGGGAGACGGAAGCCAAAGTGGACAAGGACTCCTTCAAGTCTGTAAGTATTGAGTCATCCTCCTCGGCCCAGCTCATCACAGTGACACATGAGGAAGAGCTTGTTGTGTTCACCCACTCCCCCCCCCCCCCCCACCTACCCCTGCCCCTCTCTCTGTAGTTGATTTCTGCACCGCTCTGATGTAACATTTGCTAAGCTCTTGACGCGTAGCATTTGTTGATCAAGTCCATGCAATCCCGAATGGAAGTTTCACCAAAATCTCTGTGCCGACATCTGTGTGTGTGTGTGTGTGTGTGTGTGTGTGTGTGTGTGTGTGTGTGTGTGTGTGTGTGTGTGTGTGTGTGTGTGTGTGTGTGTGTGTGTGTGTGTGTGTGTGTGTGTGTGTGTGTGTGTGTGTGTTTGGTGTGTACGTTTACATGTACGTTTACGCGTACGTGTACGTGTACGTGTATATTTGTGTGTGTGCGTGCGTGCACGCAGTGTGGAACACACCGTGGAAACACAGGCTGGTGAGCCATATTGTTTTTGCCGCCAATGTGCATGAGCTCATAACAAATAGGCCGTCATGTTAAACACATGCACACATGTCCCTGGCCCTCACACACACACACACGCGTAATGCCTCACATGGAATAGCATGGTGTAGCATAGCCAGACGTTGAGTTCACTATGTGTGGACGGAGGTGCGGGCTGCGGTTTGGAGCAGTAAGGCTCTGACACCAGGCCGGGGCCCGGCGATGCTTCCTGTGGAGTGGACGCTAGTGCACTTTGCGTGTCTGTTGGCCTGAGTGTCTTAAGTGCTGCGCATCAGGGCCATTCTGGGTGCTCCTGCCGGTGCTGTTGAGCGGAGGTAGGGGTGCTAGTTGATGCACACGTTCAGATTTATTTTGTGTGCCGTGTGTTGCATCAGCAGGGCTGGATGTGGACGCTCAGAATCTTAATTGGCCTACGGGGCGGACGACCTGAGTCCCATGATGCAAGGGAGGGCGAGGCTTAGTTGGGGAATGGGAGGGTGTTTGCGGAATGCTGAGTCAATTAAAGATGAGCAAACAATACAGGGGGTTAATTGATAACAAACGAGCTGAATGTGAGAGAGAGAGAGAGAGAGAGAGAGAGAGAGAGAGAGAGAGAGAGAGAGGAGAGAGAGAGGGGGAGAAAGAGAGAGAGAGAGAGAGAAAAACCAAGAGCGAGGGAGGGAGAAAAGAGGTTGTGCGAGAAAAAAGGTTGTGAGCCAGAATTCACCTTAGTCCACCTCCCTACCTGTGACTGTATTGCAGCATAGAGCTCAGTAGTGTAAAACACAGGGACACATGTGCTGTGCTCCTTCTCTCTCCCTTCCTCACGGGCAGTAGGGGCCATCAAAAAGCTGCATCCTGCCCCCCCCCCCCCCTCCCCGACTGACAAAGCCAGCAGGGGAGTTGGGCTCGCTGCAGACAGACGTAAACACACCGACAGAATCCTCTTTGTGTGCTGTTGGCCTCTCGCTAGAGAGCAGTCAAAAGTTCATGTCCGTCCAGACTTGCCGTGGTGGGGCCTGAGGGTGGGGCGGCGTTGGTGGGGGGGGGCGGGACGGAGTTGGAGGGAGGCCACTCCACAGGGAGACGTAGCTGTGAAAACAAATAAAGACAGCCGCCCTCTCTCTCTCTCTCTCTCTCTCTCTCTCTCTCTCTCTCTCTCTCTCTCTCTCTCTCTCTCTCTCTCTCTCTCTCTCTCTCTCTCTCATCCTTCCTGTGCTAGGCAGGCACACAAGGTGGAGACCTTGGTGGCCTTTTTATTTCTTTTTTTCCTGTGAGACCCGACCGGGGCTGTGGACAAACATCTGTCTCACTGCCCTCCCCTCTGCCCTGCGGGAAGGGGGGGGGGGGGGGGGGTCTGGGGAGAGATCACAGTCCAGGTGACCTCACCTACCTTGTTGTTCAGCCCGCATGCGTCCGCAGGCTGCGCCCAAACAGGTCCGCAGTGAGACAATAAACACAAGCCGCTGATTAATGATCCCCTCGCATGGGGTGCACCCCCCCCCCCCCACCTCCCCTGGTACAACCAAACCGTTTCAAAACCACTTCATACAGCACACGAGATCTCCTGATCTGAACACAATGAAAAGGTGGTCATTGTTGGTAGATGGGTCATCAACGGAAGTGCTCTTTATTGTGTGTCGTATTAAAAATGCGTGCGGTTCCTTCTTCTCCCCCAGAACACAATTGTGGTGGAGATCCCGCCCTACCGGAACCAGAGGCTGTCCAGCCCGGCGCAGGTCAACTTCTACGTCTGCAACGGCAAGAGGAAGCGAAGCCAGTGCCAGCGCTTCACCTACCTGCCCTCCAACGGACATTTTGGTAAATCCTCTTTCTATTCTTCCCCTTGCAGTTATAACGTTTTTTTGTTTTCCTCCATTTCTTTGTTGGTCAGACTTCAACAGCTCTGGAAATCAGACTTTTGATTAATGTCTAAAGACTGATGGCTGAGTTCCTATCTGGTGAATGCAGGGTTTTACTGTCTTTCGCTTCATATTTGTTTGAACCAATTATTTTGCTGGAAGCGGAATCTGTATGTGTGTAACACAAACTCTGCCAACTGATAAAAGTGTCTGGAAAGGTTTTAAAATAAGTACTGTGTAGACCTCCCACTGTAGAAATACATATATAGAATATTCAATTCCTGGTTTCCGGCCCAGGCCCTCTACTGTCTCCCTGCAGAAATTCTGCTGTAGTACACAGTAGGACTGTTGTGATTAATAGATACATCATCTGTCCCAGATAATGTATCGATTGATGTGTATCCATATTGCCATCTATACAGCTTACAACAGCATTATTTTAAGATACGGGTAACCTGTAGCTGAATTGGGGCAGCATTGCTGCATTGAGTTAATTGAGAGGTTTGATCGCCCAGCCAGTGAGGATCATAGTAGGCTGCCTCTGGTATATTAACATTCTCTGGAAGAATCTCGAGAAGCATCCACCCAAATGGCGCTTGTAGGTCTTATCACGTCATTGATGATCTTCTTTGATTCTTATATTATTGATGATGTTTGTGTTGTGGTTGTGAGTTCATTTAAGCTTGGCGGCCCCGCCCCTTCGGGGCCCGTCGGTGTGGGTGGTGTGTGGGAGGAGTCGGGTGGAGTGTGTTTACTCTGTAGTGGAGCTGCGTTCCCTCGTGATGAGGTGTACCTGCTGACTGACAGGGCCGCTGGCCAGTGTTGACGTTTAGGAGTAAATCTCAATCACCTGACGGGGGGGGGGGGGTTCTGAGTTCATACCCTACATCACACTTCCCCTCCAGCTTGCAAAAACACACACACACACACACACAAACCCACACATGTGCATAGGTACATACTTAGATGTCAAACACACACACATACGCACACACACACACACACACACGTGCACACACATGCACAGACACATGTTCACACATATGCACACACACATGCACACACACATGCATGTGCATACACACACTCACACACACACATGCACATACATTGACACATACACACACAGATTGTAACTTTACTCATGTAGTAACCTGAAATCCCATAAATTCCTCGGTACTCATTCTGTGTCCTTGCCTCTACAGAAAGTTGAGGCATTTCAAGAATGCCTGATTGAATCAGAAGGATACTTCCCAGAACTTGTCAGCCGGGTCTTTTTACAAATACATACAGGTGAAGGCTCTTCACGGTCACATTTCAACAGAGTCAACTCCTGTGATGAACACTGCCCTCAATTAGATCAGAACAATGGCATTCTCTTTTTGCTCATTAGTGTCTCAGAACCTTCAGCTCTGCTGCTATAGCTTGCACATCATGTAGGTATATAGCCTGTAAGAGGATGTGACATTTAGATTATCACCAGATGTATTTATGGTCCCTTGGGGATAAGCAACGATTCACTCCCTGGCCAGGCTTCAGAGAGAAAGTAAAGCAGGGCCCTATTAGGAGATGCCTGATTAATGTGATGAGCAAGTGCATTGTGGGTAGCTGGACCAGTGCAAGGCTGACAAACTGTGGCCATATATAGCATCCCCCCCTCTCCATATACCAACCGGATATGGAAGAGAAGGAGATAGAGGCTCAGAGAGAGGCATCCAAGCCTTAACTGTGCATCACTAAGTCATTTCCACGAGCATAAACAAGAGTCTAATTAAAAGATGACTTGTTGCTATTTCTATTTTGCTGCCAAGTGAACCACGAGTGCAGAGAAGCAGACCACACACACAGGACCTGTGGCTCTTGCAAAGAGCTTAATTCACATTAACCCACAGTGCCTCAGATGATCGTTAATTATTTAGATTAACCACGCCTAAAATCTTGACTAAAATCAGCTGTGTGGGTGCATGTCGCCTATATCTTGCTTTTCAAGGTTTAAACTTAAGAGCGTTAGGACAGAAATAGTTTACACAGAGTGGGGGAGGTTGTGCATGGCGCAAAGCCTGCACACACACCACTACATACCTACAGTGGTGCATGGTGTGCAGAGAAACACATGCACACTCACAGTCATCACACTACTGACATCGCTCTGATCTGTGCACGAAAGCAGGCCTTCCGGCAAGCAGTCCCACTTCAAGCAGCATTGTGGTGAATGAGTGTATTTATAGAGAGCCTCTTCTTTCACACTGGTGTCTGCTCACCTACAGTATATAACAGTCTTAAAATAGCTGCACTTGTTTGAGAAGCGGAAGGACGAAGCAAACTCTCTGGGCCTCAGATGCTGGTGAAAACAATTTTTATTTTTCCATCGTGTCCGCGTGACTGGCGTGTTATTGGTTCTCATTAAACTACGTACATCCAGCGAAGAGTGTGAAACCGTGGTGGTGTGGCTTGAAACCCAAAGTGTTATTTTTAACCGAAAATTGCACTGTCCCACGCGAGCACAGCAGTTCAACTGAAAATTAAATATATAGATTTGTTTTCTTGGTAGTACCAGTAAAAATTGCTTTTGTGGACCCTAGAAACAAAGTGACTATAGAGGTACGCCCGCAGATAGGAAAACACCAGAGTGTTGGGCGAAGCACTAGAAAATACTAATGTTTCCAAAAGTTTTTTTTTAGAACAAAAACACCTGAGCAGGATACCAAAGGCCTGCAGGTGACCGCGGATCAAATGGGGCTGCATCCTTGCGAAAAAATGACAAGGCAAACACTAAGGCAAGTGTCCTCGCCTGGCACCCAGTGGTAGCCCTGGTTTTCCAAAGTCCCATCCCATCATTGTTGCAGGAGCAGAGACATGACGTGTTGCACTTTAAAAAAGGAGGAACCATTTTTTTGGTTGAAAACCACATTAAACAACAGTGTGCCGGCTATGACTGAAGCGTGAGCCAGCAGCTTCTCGGAATCCCTTTATTTTTACAGGCCGCTTGGAGATCCCTCTGTAATATCAAGTTCTATTCTTAACATGAACGGGTGCAGAACCCCCATCCCCCCCCCCCACCCAGTTGGTTTTGTGGTCAGCGAAAGAGAGAGAGAAAGCGAAGGATGCATGTTGGCTGAAGTCATGAGGACATTCTGAGACACTTACAGGAAAAAGTAAATGAAGCTCACATTGTTCTCTAAACCCACCACCATCACCAACCCTATCCCTCCTCCCCCTCCTCCTCCTCCTTCCTCCTCCACCCTCCCACGCCTCATGCCTTCCAAAAATATTTTTGGGCTCTGTTTGACACAGTCATGTTTTCCCAAAATGGTCAAGAATAAACCTAACCCTGTTTTTGTCATGTCTACACTTTGGGACGGTGTTAGACACCCACGCCCCCAGCCCACCGACCGTATGCCGGGACAGCCAGCTGTCCTGCAGATTGTCTGCACAGTGGGGGGGGGGGCGCGGGGAGGCAGGCACCTGTAGGTTGTAATGAATGACACCACCTGGCCATCTGGCAGACTCCACTCACCATAACACTACAGAGATGAGTGCAGAGAGTGCAGTGTGCATTCTCGGTGTAGCAGTCTGGGCCCCTTCAGTCGGTACTCAACAGAAAACGAGGATGGCATAAAGGCTTCTCTCATGTAACCAATTCATAATGGAGACGGCCTATAGCCTGATGAAGCTTGAAGTTCTACGTTGGTACATAGCCATGAGTATAGCGCACTATAAATATTGAACAAATAGGGTAAAGATAAGGTTAGAACACCTCATTCTATGACACACTGTCTGTCTCTTTAACTATTTTCATTTTGTTGAACAAACACACGCATAAGAACACACAATAACACACACACACACGCACACACACAAATTAACACACACACACACACACACACACACACACACTCACACAGACAGACAGACAGGCACACACTCACACAGACAGACAGACAGGCACACACTCACACAGACAGACAGGCACCCACAGACAGGCACAATCAAACACACGCACACTCTGTCCTCTATGACGTTGTTGTCCACGGAAACACAACACACGACTTTTAAACACCAATTCATCACTCGCCGGTAGATAACAGAGCGGCCCTCGAAGGTTGGGCTTCAAGATGAGCAGAGAAGGGAGAGATGAAGAGAAGGAGTAGTGGAAGGAAGAGATGGAGGTGGAAGAGGCGGAGAGGAGGATATGAGGTGGAGGGGGGCGAGGGGGAAGTGGAGGAGGGGGATGAGAAGGAGCAGGGGGAGGAGAAGGTAGAGGAGGAGGAGGAGGAGTAGGGGGAGGAGGTGCAGGGGACGGGGGAGGTAGAGGAGGTGCACATGTGTGGTGCATCAGTTGTCTGAGGGCCTTAACCCACATGGTAGGGAGGAAATGGGAACCAGCTGAATCGTTGGACCAGGCTCACATGGTGGATCTGCCTTCTGCCTTCTGCTCTCTCTCTCACTCGCTTACTCGCTCACTCTCTCACTCTCTCGCTCGCAAAAAATGAGGAGTGGGGGGTCATGAGCAGGTGGGGGGTATGCGATCGAGGCTGTGGGGAAGGTTTCTGTTTAGCGTCGGTGAATGATGTGTCTGAAAACAGACACCAAATGCTATCGGCCATTCATTGCATAATATGGGTTGAGACATCCGACTATAAGATTGGTTTGAAAAGAAAGAACACATTTTCACCTCTTTAAAATGTGAATTCATCGTTTTTACTTCAATTCTTCTATTGGATAGAAGACCTAAAGTGCTGTATTTCTGAAAGTGCTGTATTTCTGCTGTATTCGGAAGAACTTCATAGGCCGAATATATTTTTCAAAGCCCCTTGCCCCTCCGTCTCAGATACCTCGTATCTTATCAAAAGAATAAAACATAAAACATTGACACTGGATCCCCTTCCCAAGGGGCAGCTATTTATTCTATCCCTTTCCCTCCACTACTTATTTAATATTCTTATTTTGTATCAATGTATCAGAGAGAGATACTGCAGTCACTGAGCAAAGTGAAGCGAGCTCCTCTGCCCTTTACCCCCAAAACAGGGAGCTCAGGGCGGGGCAACCAGGTCTCCCCACTGCCCTCCCCAGGCACCGGGCCCTGTCCCCAGGTCCTGCTGGGCAGACACGAGCTGACGTAAATGATCCTCCCTGGTGGGTAATCAGAGCACCTCAGCATCAGGTCTCACAGGGCTGAACCGCGTCTGAGTCGAGTTCCGACTCGAGCGAATAATAAAATAATAATAATAACAACGCATTATTTATATATATATATATATATATATATAAAAAGGGATGAAGTATAACACGGTGTACTTTTCACCGTTCCCGTTTCATTCGTCTCCCAAGTGTTCTGCGGTTTTATAAGTGCAAAGTAACGCAACATTCAAACAAGACGTCTCATTCACATCTGTGGGGGCCATGAGTAAATGTTAACAGGGGCGTATTTAGCCAAAACACTCATGGTTGGCATCAGACTCTCACCACACCCATTAATGTTTTTAACAATGAGCCGAAATAGAAACAGTGCGTTCATTGTGACTCAAAGGCCTTTTGCTGTCCATGCGGGCATCTTAACGCCGACCCTGTTAGTGGTGTCTTGGCATCGCCGCGAGCCGTGCACTCATAGCAATACTCACCCGCTCTTAAAGCGTTCTCTCTCCGCTCAGAGCCCCCCTGAGTGTTCAATAAACCTGAAAAAATAAAATAAAATTAGAATAATAATTTCTTTATTTTTTCAGTTTGGGTTGCGCATATAAACAGGAAGGATGGCATGACTGCCTCCTCACAGGATGATCAGGAAGTGAACTAGACGACCTCTAAATGGATTTGGTAGACGGCCGGTGAGGGAGAGTGGCAAGGGTGATCGAAAGAGGAGTGGGATGTGATGGAGGCTGGGGGTGGGGGAGGTCATTGAACTCTCTCTCTCTCTGCATTAGTTCATTAGTTGAGACTCCTGAACTCCTAAAACCACAGGCATAGCACTACCGCCTCTTAAGGGGCTCATTCCTCCCAATCAAAATCAAATCATCCCTCTACTTCCCCTCTCTCTCTCCCTCGCTCGCCCTCTCTGTCCATCTTACCCTCTTGCTCTTCACTTTTGGGCCTTGAGACCTCTCCGTCTCCCGCCTCGCACTCACTCTCTCCTCCTTCTCTTTTGGGCTTTTTGCAACAATTACTTTCAGAGCGTGGATGAATCTTGGTGGGGGTGGGGTTTGGGCGGGGGGGGGTTCTGGTAGAAGCAGCCACAGCAGCAGAAGTAGCGCACTGCTCTAAAGCAACTCTTTTATGGGATATCAGAGGCCCGGGGAGAGTCCAAAGAAAATAGGTCTTTTGATTATTAGAGCCAGCTGTGGCTTTCCGAAAGTGATGACTCATACGTTTTTTTTGTTTCTTTTCCCCCACCAACCCACCCCCAATTCTTTTCGGTTTTGGAGTGGTAAGGGGGGAGCTGAGATTGGTGGTTGTGTGTGTGCGTGTGTGTGTGTGTGTGTGTGTGTGGTGTGTGTGGGTGTGTGGTGGTGTGTGTGTGTGTGTGTGTGTGTGTGTGTGTGTGTGTGTGTGTGTGTGTGTGTGTGTGTGTGTGTGTGTGTGTGTGGCGGGGGCTGGGATTGTGTGTGTGTGCGTTGGGGGAGTGAGGGGAGGGGGGGGGGTGTTCTGGAGCTCCCTGCCAATTCAGCACTGCGAACCACACTCCCTGGTGGATGTGCTGGGGCCGAGGCGCGGGTATCCTCAGCCTCGAGGCGTGGCTGAGCCCCAGCGCCTGGGCTCTCTCCGCCGCGGCTCCCCTCGCTCTCTCCCTGGGCCACGTGGACCGCCCGCACCACGGAACACATCTTTCCATCGCTCTTCCACTTCTTTCCCTCCATAGATCTCGATATATTTTTTTCTTTCTTTGTGTCTTCTTGTATCTTCCTGCAGTGCCGATAATAAAGACAGAGCCCAACGATGAGTACGACTCTCTGGGCGCCCCCCGGCCGCCCAAGCCCTACTTCAGCCGGCCACGGCTCTCCCCCATAATACCGCTGGGGGACGGGGAGGACTGCCTCATGGGGGACTACCCCCCCTGCCCGCCCCGCCACGCCTCCCCGGGCTCCAGCCCCACGCTGCACGACCTTTCCCCGGCGGCGGCGGCGGCGTACAGCAAGTGCCTCCCCAACAGCCCCGCCCCGGCGGCCCCGCCCAGCTCCATGGCGTCCACCATCCAGGAGAACCCGGGCCGCCCGTCCACCGCCACGGGCCACCCGTCCTCCCCGGACCACGGCTCCTCCCCCTCTGCCCTGGCGCCGCTCCACGCCCAGGGCAGCCCCCACGCGGGCTACCACCCGGGCTACGCCAACAGCTGCAGCAGCGCCTCGTCCTCCTCCGGGTCCCAGCCCTCCACCCCGTGCGGGGACAGCCCCTTCATGCAGGCCTACAGCCCCGTCCAGGGCCAGCAGCAAGCGGCGGCCGGGACGACCCAGGCCAAGGGCGGCTCGCCCGGCCTGCTGCGGGACGACGATGCCAGCCCCCCCGCCCCGGCCATCACCGTCAAACAGGAGCCCCAGGAGCTGGACCAGATGTACCTGGACGATGGTGAGTCGTCACGCAAACCTCCGTGTGTTCCGCTCCAAAAGGTCGAGGTCAGAGGGCAAACTCAACGACCGACGCCCTTCGGTTAAGAGTGATATGAGTGTGTTTAACGAGGGGCTTTCTATTCACGGCCATATTTTTTCCATTGGGATTCGAAACTGTTGACACACCTCCTTATCTGCGCTGTCCCTCTCCCCCCCCCGGCCAAGCCCGCCCGGCCCTCCCTCCCTTCACTATTTCCTGATGAAATTCTGGGATTGGATTTACGTCAAAGCCGTGTTCATTTTAGGCCCCCCCACCGGCTCCATTTATTTGCTTTTGCCGTGAGGTGCGACCCGGCTTTTGTTGTAGCGGTGAGCGCGGCCGGCTCAATAATAGTCCCCCCGCAGCCCTGATGGGGATCTGAACCAATCTGTCAAAACATCAGAGGCCGCGGGTCGGCCGGGGTTGTGCGGCGAGAACAAAAACAGTGGCACACGCGCACACCGCCAACCTGTTGACACGGCAACTAATGAAGGAAGCAAAACAATGGTTCAGGGTTTCCTGAACGGAGATCCCCGCGCCACACATACACACACACACACACACACACACAGACACACACACACACACGCACACACGCACACACACACACACACACACACACACACACACACACACACACACACACACACACACACACACACGCACACACACACACACACGCACCTTGCTCTACCTCTCTCTCTCTTTCTCGCTGGGAGAGATGTTTGCAGGCAGGGGGCCCAGGGCTCGCGTCCCCCTGTTCTCCCCACGGGGCCTCCGCCCTGCAGCTGTCGTCATCAAGGGAGCATGTGCGATGATGGTGGTCACACCTGGGGAGGTGGGGGGTAGATAAGGGCTGGCTGCTGCTGCTGCTCTCTCTCTCTCTCTCTCTCTCTCTCTCTCTCTCTCTCTCTCTCTCTCTCTCTCTCTCTCTCTCTCTCTCTTGCTCTCTCTCCCTATAGAACTCTCTAGCTCCCTCTCTCTGTCTTTGTGTCTGTGTGTTCAACATCCACCGTGATCTTTAAGCCTCTGTTGACCTGCCACCCTGGTTGCCCTGAGCCCAGCCCTGTTATGATCCAAACAGCAGGGAACGCATCATCAGCTGCACATCCTGCCCTTAATGATACAACTTTCTTGGCTGTTTTCACCGGGACAATTAGGTGGGGTTGGTGGAGTGTGTGTGTGTCTGTGTGTGTGTGTGTGTGTGTGTGTGTGTGTGTGTGTGTGTGTTTGTGCGTTTGTGTGTGTATCCATGCATGCATGCACGTGTGTGCACTACACAAATTTTTTTACCCAATTGCTCTGGGAGTATAGCCGCAATAGGCAGCAGGGGACCGGGGGAGTTGAGCCGTGGATCTGTAATTGAGTTGAAATGCGGCTCTCAGCATATCCGTCAGCCCTGATGAGTCCCATTTGTGTGCACCTCATAAACAGACAAAGGCGTACGAGGAGGACGTCCATGTGTTATCGGGGCTCTGTAAAAATCATCTCTTCCCTACCGGATCACTTCGCCGCCTTTCAACCCTTTATCGCCTCCCCTTCTCCGCTTCAAGCGGCCGGTAGTAAAATCCGAAAACCTGTAGCCGAGACGTAGTTCTGCAGCGTTATTGTCACACACGCTCCTGTGTTTGCCCTCATCCCGTTTTCCTGATCCATCGGCAGGGTAGAGCGTTCAGTCTAGCTCCTAATTGAATGATCCTGAAACTCAAGCCGCGCTCTGCACTTTGTAAAGACGCCATTAAGAGGGCTTTTTCTACGACATTACACTGAAAATATTACAAATCAATGGCATCAAGGTGAGGCGAGGCCGCTGATGTAATTTATTCCTCGGGGCAGGCCGCCCTGCCTCCCATCGGGTGTCACTTTCTCCTCTCTTGCGGCTGTGACAAGGGAAATACATCAGAGCCACGGATTACAGTTTGCATTAGGGATGCGCAGGAATGCGTATCGATTGACAAAGGACACAGGAGGCGGGCGCTGGGAAGGTAAAACCCCTCTGCGCGCCGGCCTTCTTCCATCACCTAATGTCTGCGTAAGCGTCTGTGGTGAGCTCCTGGAGACCTGGTAAGTGTGCGGTGGTAACGGCACACTCTGTAGGCCTCTCCTTCTCTCTGGGCCCGCGGCCCCATGTGTTATCCCACACACACTTTAGATGAGGCTTTAAGCTGAACTAAATAAGATCGGAAGGCGGATCACGTGGGGGGGGGGGGGGGGGGGGGGGTCGTTGGTGTAGTGCTTGAGTCCATTGGCGCCCATCCACACACGCACACATTATCAGCATGTGTTAGCGAGCTTAGATCTCCATTAAGAGGAAGGTGGGGGAGTGTGTGTGTGTGTGTGGGGGGGTGATGACCTCACCCCACAGCGGTTGATTTAGCACCGGCCGTGTAAGTGTAGCCTTCCCCCTCGGCCAGGAATGAACTGGAGGCCAGTGATTTGAGTCTGCAAGAGCGCACTCCAAAACACACACACACACACACACACACACACACACACACACACACACACACATGTACACACACACACACACACACACGCACACATGGGCACACTCACAAAGACACACATCCACATACATACGTACGCGTGCACTGGAGCGGGGTTCCTCCCACGCGCGGGGCCCCGGGCCCCCCCGGCCCCCCGGCCCTCATCAGGCAGAGGAAGTGCGTCTCGCTGATCGGCAGCAGGTCTTAACGCAGCCCCCGAGAAATCACTCCAGTTATCAGCAGTGAGCTACCGCCCCACCAGGAGGGGAGTCAGGACGCGGGGGGGGGGGGGGGGGGGGGGGGGGGGCACTGGAGAGGGCCGGGTGGGCGTAGCGGCGGCGGCGGCGGGGGGCTTTTTACGCCAGCGAGAGGGGAATATGTGGAATAATCATTTGCATTTGATTTTTTTTGGTTAGTATGCACTTCTGGCGGGTGGTTGGGATTTGAGCAGAGTGTGTTTGGTTTTGCACTTTTGGAAGGGTTCTGAGCCTGAAAGGGCCCCCCTTACTCTCTCTCTCTCTCTCTCTCTGTCTCTGTTTCTCTCTCTCCCTATCTCTCTGTCTCTTTCTGACTCACTCTCTGTCCCTCTCTGTCTCTGTCTCACTTTCTCAGTCTCTCACTCACTCCGTCTCACACTCTCTTTGTCTCTAAATCTCTCTGTCTCTGCCTCTCTGTCTCTCTCTGTCTCTCTGTCTCTCTCCCTTATACCGATCACAAAGCTTGATCGAGTGCCATGAAAAAAGAGTACAGGAAATGAATTGCATACTTTGAAACGTAGATATGACGCACTGACTCAACATTACTCACTGAACCATTTTTATAAGTGAGCTACACATCATGAGCGATGCAAATGCTTAAAGTGAGAATAGAATAACTGCTACCTAAGTAGTTCATATTGAATTCAAAGTGAATTCAGCATTTATGAAGCCTGTTCATAAATGAAAGCTCATTAATAAGCAATTTATAATCTATTCTAAATTATTCATAAGAAAATTAGAAAATGCTTGGTGCCGAAGTTAATGATTAAAAACTATTGATAATGTTTTGATAATGCTTCATAAAAACTGCAATTCATGATAAGATCCATTAGCTTAGTATTTTGTGTGACCTCATCGAGATCTAGATAGTCGCTCACAAGAAAAGACTTAACTAATTCTTTCTAACTACCTAAACCAAACATGAATTGCAGCATTGCTAAGGGTTTATAAAGCATTACCAATGCGTCATAAACAGTAAGTAAATCCATTACTTGAACTGTAAAAATTATCTTACAAACCACTATCTTATTACCTTATTAATAGTGTATAACTAAATGAATAGCTTACTCAGGAGTATCCATGTACGAACAATGTTTCATAAATAAGGAACTCACTATTAACTACTGCTTTATTCATATTTACAATCAAACAAGACTTACAATGCAACAAAATATTTTTCTCCATACCGCTCAATTATAAGCTTCTATGCCAAAAATCCATCCCAATAAATGGATGGCAAAACTACAGCATATGTTGTCAGTCACACACCCTGAATGACATCACACCCCCCACCGCCTGTCACATTCATACACAGATACGCATGAGTGCACATTGGCACATGACAACCAGCGCGTTTCCAGTATATGTATTCGATCCAAGCCGTCACATCATATGGCACAAGCTCTTTATTAAGGGCTTTGTGCTGTTAGTGCGTGCATGCATGCATGTTTTCAGGGGTCTGTGCATGTGTATGTGCATGTGTGTGCATGTGTGTGCATGTGTGTGTTTATGTGTGCTTGTGTGCGCGTGTGGGAAGTGAGCACAATCCTTCTGCTGGCTGCTGCGTGTCCCCTCCTATTAGTTGCTGTTTGCGACGGGTGATATCATGAAGTGCAGCTAAACACACAGTCAGGGAGCAGGGGCGAGCTAATCAGAGGCATAGATTTAGACCAGCTGCGACTCCCACAAACACAGGCTCTTTATTCACTAAAATAAGATGAATGGGTGCCATGGCCCGAACCAGCTCCGCTGATGTCTGACATTCAACATGTGTTTTCTGATTGCCTCACATGACAACACCCCTTGTGTTGCTTTCCTGTTGTTTTTTTTTCTCAAGACCTCAAAATCATAGTGGATTAGTTTTGCTGCTACTGAACTTCCCATTTTTTTTTGCCTTCCTTAGTGACCCCATTTCCCCCCCCCCACCCCACACACCACCCCACCCCCCCCCCCCCCCCCCCCCCCCCCCCCCCCTACCGCCCTGCTCTCCGCACCACTCTCCAGCTCACTCCCTCGACAACGGTCAGCTTATGGTCCTGAATCTACGTTCAGCCAGCTTTTCTTCGGACTCCGCCTCTGGAAGATGTTACACATCCTGGCCGGGCGCCCTGACCGAAGAAGCCCTTAATGATGATGGAGAGTGCAACCTGCACCTCTCTGAATAAAACATACAGAGTAACCGTGGTGCAAGCTTATAGGCTCCTGAGATGGAGTGGTTTAATGCAGAACTTGTGGAGAAGACTCTGTCTAATGGGACTCGGGGAAGCTGAAGTGTGTGCGTCTTCTAAAAGACGTGTGCGTTGAGTTGCCTGTCACATACATGCTGGCTGTGGCCTTACTCAGTGTGTGTGTGTGTGTGTGTGTGTGTGTGTGTGTGTGTGTGTGTGTGTGTGTGTGTGTGTGTGTGTGTGTGTGTGTGTGTGTGTTGTAACTGGAGCCACTGTTGCTTACACAAACAAGTCACCTTTGACTCCCAGTCTTGGCGGGAGCACTGGCTACCTTCAGATAATTGCAGAAAACGAGGAGATCCATCTTTTGGTTAAGTGCAATGTCAAGAACCTGTGGACTTCTCCAAGATATTGACAGGTATATGAGGAAGGGTGATGTCTTTTATATTATTTATGACCTTAAAGAGGATGTGGCTTTCTTTTTTCTATATATTATTTTTAACCATGTTTATATGTGCCGCTCTCTCCTGTTAGGAATGACAGTTTCCTGGCTGTCTTTTTGAACTGTTGGATAGGAAAAGAAAATATGTTTTATAGTCAGAAGGAAAATGAATAAGTAGCTGCCGCAGGGTTGGCGACGGTACTCTCTGGATCATAAAGATCATCAGCTGCACACCGGTTTGAAGGCCTTCCAAAACAGTCCACAAAAACACCTCTTTCCTCAAGGCTCACGACACCAAGATTTATTGGCCATGAAATCAGCGTTTATCAACAAGAGCCTTGGTTATCTTACATATCTTAAGATAATATAATAATATATATATCTTATCGCATCGTAACTGACCCTGTGTCTAAAACAACCATGTGATCGGAAACAAATCATTGCGAAAGAAGGAAAACATTCAGTATTATTACATGCAGATACCAGGTCATGAAAATAAACTAGAGAAACAGTCATCCTTGAAGTGATATGTACAATGAGACAGAGGGAGCCCAGGAAGCAGACGTTAGAAGCAGGGATACCTTCGTATTTGGTTTGAGGTCCTCTGTATTTCCTCGGTTTCCTCATATCTGGCTTCTATCTCCGTTCCCCTGGCCGGACTTCAGAGACATCAGACCACTGCTTGCGATCACTTTTTCACAACACATTTCACTAAAGCCACTCCATTGTTCCTCCTGTGTTTTCCGAGATTGCTCACAGTTTAGCAAATGATTGGATTTAAGTGGAATCATATGACAATGGCAATGGGGTCACATCATCAATTCTTTGATTTCCATTCCCCCATTAAGCCTTGGGTATTATTCGTTTTGATAAGTCTAGCAAGACAAATCTGTAAGTATTAAATCCATTAATTACAAGAGTATTCTGGTGTGCATGTGTGTAATTGTGTGTGGTGTGTGTGTGTGTGTATGTGTGTATGTGTGTGTGTGTGTGTGTGTGTGTGTGTGTGTGAGTGCCGGCACTCTTTTGGATCCCAAACTCTGGCGGCTGAACTCAAGGTCTGGTTTGGTTTCAGTTCCTCCGTCATAATATCCACAGTCACTGAGAAAGAATGTGTCTGCCGCACTGAAACGGGCGAAAATTATCTAAACAAATTATGTCTCTTTGTGTCTGAACTCTTAATGCGCACCGCAACGTACGCCTTTACGTAAGCCAGTTACGTATGTCATAAGTGATCCGACATGGAGAACGCATGTGGCCAGTGGGCTACTGCATGTCTAGCTTCGTTACCAACTCTGTTGTATTGTTATTTGATTTCTCATTGGACGTGGAGGGGGTCGGCCGTAGAAAAAGTGCATCATCTGATTCCCCTCTTAAAGTGAGAGATAGAAATGCTATCAAAATGTAGATTTTACAGGTTAAAGATTGTGCCGAACGTACAGAGTCACCTGTGTTTGATTACTACCCCTGTCCAACAAACTAATCCTAAACTTACTCTTCTAGTTCATATCGTCACAATGAAAATGATATAAGGCCTATATAACTCTGTCGGGTTTACCGACCATTCTGTGAACCCCCAAACTATCAAGTATAGCAGTAGGGTGCCGTGTATGTGTGTGTGTGTGTGTGCGCGTGTGTGTGTGTGTATGTGTTTGTGCGTGTGTGCGTGCATGCCTGTGTGTGCACATGTATGTCATCAAAAGTCGAACAAAGTATTGGAGATGCAGTGCGTTGCCCAAGAGCACTCCAGCAGAATAGAAGCCTTGCTGTTCTAGGGACTCAACTCTCAGGTTTTAGGTTGAAGGAAGCAGCCCCCCCCCCCCTCCCCCATACTACACTTTAACCTCAGCCTGCACATACTCCTCATGTCTTGGAGTGTGTGTATGTGCCGTGTGTCTGCGCGTGTGTGCATGTGTGGGGAGGTGGGTTTGGCGCTGGGCTGATGGTGAATACCTGTGGCATCGGTAAACATGAGCACATCCAGACCGTTTAATAACAGCATATGAAATGTGTTAGCTCAGTGAAATAGAATCTGCTAGTGACGGATGTCAACAGAATGAGGCCCAATGCCGCTGGCCAACAGCAATGGGGGAAGCCGTGAGGTTTGCTTCTGTTGGCAGCTCGGCTGTCCTCACTGTGGGCACACTGAGACAAGAGATGGGGGGATGAGAGAGAGAGAACTACAGGCATCAAGAGAGAGAGAGAAAGAGTTATGAAGATCGTTTTTTATGAGCGAGAGGAAATGAGATGATATAGTTATATAATTCCAGCACAACCATAACAGTCCCAGTGGCTATACTCGGAACAATATCAGGCAATGTACAATGTCCCCTGTTTGTATTACCCAGCCGATCACACAAATCAATTTCCATGGAAATAAACATGAAGAGCTGTTCGGTTGCTTTGGTTTCACTTGATAATAAAATCCTTGTAGTTGATAAGCATGATCCACTGGCAGGTCTAGATTCATTCAGTCACCCCTTTCAGCATTTCAGCAGTAGCTTTTCACATTTTAGTATGGCAAAGAAAAGAAAGAAAAGATGGAAAAGAGAGATGCAGCGATGAGAGATGAATTAGGAAGGGGTTGGGGTCAGATCATTTTCGACGTTTCCTTAAGTCCTGCGGTATTCACCCTGCGGCAGAAGAAGCAGGTCAACTGTGGAAAGGGAGGCCGACCCAGACAGACAGAGGAAGAGGGGAAAATCTGACGTGGAAGAAAGTAGCGTGCAGTCTTGGACGCTTTTCCCTGGCACTTTCTGTCGTTCACACACACGCATACATACACACACACACACACACACATACACACATACATACACACAAACAGACACATACACACCCCTTCACATATCTACACTCACAGAGCAATGAAATGTGTGCACACACACACAAACACACACTTATTCACACAGAAAAGCACACATGCTCAAACGTACACCTACACAGATCTACGTACATCTGCGCAGATCATTCACACAGACAAAGCACACATGCAAAACCAAACTTTTACACATTTACACCCTTACAAACACATTTGCACGCATGGACAATAAGCCTAGCAAACACACACACACACACACACACACACACACACACACACACACACACACACACACACACACACACACACACACACACACACACACACACACACACACACACACACACACACACACACACACATATTCCTCCTCAGGTCAAAGCTATTGAATGAGAATTTTTTAAAAGTCGAAGAAGGATAAATACCGCGCTAGTTTATTTCCCCTCCGTGCTCCCTGGTAATGATGAACAAAGTGCCGTGACCTGCCTTGGAACAGGGGAATAGGTTTACTTTGCGGAAGCAAGTGATCAAAGTCAGTGACCTGAAAGTGTCTTTGGGTTACCACAAAACTCTCTGCAGTTGTATATCTTAATTGAATTTGAATGAATCTATTTGTCTTTTGTGTTTGTTTAACCGTCATTCAAACAAGTAAGTCTCATTGACGTTTCAAATCTCTATTAAATCACATCTCTCAATCAAGGATTATAGCTATCTCTCCATCCCTATCCATCTGTAGCGCTCTATATTCAACCCTGTATGTTTTTACTTGTAGGTTGGTCTAATTGAGATCTCACATCTCTATTACAAAGAGACTATCAAGTGTTATTGATCTCTATCTCTCCATCAATATCATTCTACATCTATCTATATCCCATCCTGTTTGTGTTTATTAGTAGGTTAGTCTTATTGAGGTTTTATATCGATATTGCAAGAGACAATCCATCCATCCATCCATCCATCCATCCATCCATCCACCCTGTTTGTGTCGACCTGTTTTGTTGTACTGTGGGCTAAGGGGCAGCAGGTGATGTCTTCACTGTGGAGGTGAAGGGGTTACAGGCTCCAGGGGGAAGAAGGGCTTTCATCTGCATTCTAGGAACACGAAGGACCGTCGGGGTTGACGGATGTAGCAGAGAACACAATACAATTTCACAGACAGACTCTCAAACGCACGCACGGGCACATCTCCAGGTCAGGAGTGAGATGGTACCTTGAGGGAACCCCATCTTATTCAGCTTTTGAACTGTGCATTAAACTGTACCTTACACTGTAGTCACTGTAGACAGAGAAATAATAAAATAAATACACTGAGAGAAAGATAGAGAAAGAGAGAAAGAAAGAAAAAGATTAATGAAAAAGAAAGAAAGTGAGAAAGCCTGAGAGAAAGGAGGACAGAAAGAAAGAACAAAAGACCCTTGGGGTAATGTCGAATTGGTACAGAGTCCTACTGCACAGCATGAACTTCTGAAAAGATTTAGTTACTCTACGACTCCAATTCGTTGCCTTTGCCGTGGCTTATTGTGAAGCGTGAAAGCCTCTCTGCCAACAGGTAGGGCTTTCACACAAACACTGACCATCTGGCTGCAGACAAAAAAACAAAAAGAGGAAGAAATGTAAACTCGTCCCATTTTTTCTTCATGGACCATGGTTTATGGTAAGCCTGCCATCGTAATTCTGATTCCACAGTGGTATTTATCAAATATTATGTTGCAATAGATGAGGAGAGTGCAATATATTGGCAGGCAGCCACTGTATGTATTCGCACAAATACTTAGCTTCAATGCTTGTTGAATTTCCAACCAAATCTTGAATTGGTCGAAAAGAAGATCACATATATTGGACAGGCAGCAATTGATAAAACGACACTGAATACAAATGTGAAGGTCATAAATCACATTGTATGCAGATGTACACTCTCATTCTCCTTCACATGGTAATAATCTACCGAGATATGATTGTTTCAACCTGTTTCGTTTCATTCGAAACCTGTGAAATTTCTTGCAGTCAGCGTCAGCCTTGGTCGAGCCATACGTTTCCAATTCCAAATCAATCACAGCGCTTTTTATCAGATGGCTGGGTTAGTTTACCATGAACCCGCTGGTAATGAGGCCCGCAAACAGCTTTAATCTGTTCCCTTTTATATCTCAATCACTCAGCTATGTTGGAGTGGGTGGCAACGCGCTGTGGTTGCAGGCTTCAGTGTCCGCTCCACTTTCTAGTTCTCCTGAATTTAAATTTGCATTGTGTACACTTGATTCTTTTATGGAGTTGTTTTTGTTTGTAGGAGACATTTACGTTGAGCAGTAAATGCTTTTATCCAAAGTGTCTCACAGGTGAGGCGGAGAACAATGAAACCATACAATCGATATTGGAGCAGCTACAAAAAAGAAAGTGCTGCAAGTTTCACCACGAACAACTGGGCAGAGTGCAGCGTAGCTTTAAGAAACAGAGACAAAGGGGAGCAGGTTTGCCTTGGTTTTTCTGTGGTAGTCGAGGGGTTAAGTGCATTGCAACAAAATAAGGTATGTTCTAAATAAAAGACAGTGGGCTGTAACAGAGAAGTACACAAGTCAGACGATGAAATTTTCCCACAAAAGAAGACTTCAAAGACATTATAAAAAGAATCCTGTTTGAATTGACTTTCATGATGAACAACAGAGAGTGAGAGAAAGAGAGAGAGAACGGCACGGTACAGCGGTGACTTCATCCTAGAGTAACCAGCGCTGAGGGCATGAGAGAGCTGGCCTAACCATGTAAACACCCTTCCCCTCGCCTCCCTCCCCCATTGCACCTCCTCCTTCCCCCCTCCTCCTCCCTCCCCGCCATCCCTTATCCTCCCTGGGGAGAGGCCTCGAGTGAGCACTCCCTTGCCCCCACTGGGCCAGGGAGGAAGTGAGAGGAGGCGAGAGACAGAGAGAGACAGATAGATAGAGAGAGAGACAGGGTAGAGATTAGAGAGAGGAAGCCGCGCCGTAGATGAAAGGTCTCCAGGACTCTGTGCCGCTGTGCCAAAATAAGCAAGCTGCCGCTGGGGCTTTTCAATAAAAACCTGTTATCTTTGGTGGGCCCATTCCACTTTAATGGGACTGCAGTATTTTATAGTTATAGTTATATATATATATATTTATGTGTGTGTACTTTTTTTTTCCCCCTGCAGCCAAAGTGAATCAAATATATACAGAACCCCTCAAATAAGTAAACTGACCCAGCACAGGTCTCCTTTTCTCATCTAATTATCTCTGCTGCAGCTTATGCCTCCACAGCCACTCTCATCTTGGATCTGTGTTCTATGAACCCTACAGTCCTCGTCGTGGAGCAGGTCCCAGTCCTTCCCTCCTCCACTTTTCCAATCCCCCACAGCTCCAATCATATTCCCTGTTTCCAGGCCTGTAAATATCAGACCATGTCGTAGTGTTACGGCTCACCTTGGCACAGTGGGGGGGTCGGAGGGTTGACTGTGTCCAAGCCGCACACAACGCTTGTAAAATCCGAGTGCCTGGCCCAACCATATGGCCCGATATCGCTTCAGAAGAACAACCCCACTATTTTTCACATCGGACCGATTCCTGACTGTTATAGCTATTTATATTTTAATTTTTTTCAAAGTTTATTTTCGGTCCGTTCTCCCCTATCGGATGGCGGAGACAAAGTGTGATCATATGGGCGTGCGGCCAGAGCGTTGCACATCAGCACTCTCTGTTCGAGGGGCTGAAATGTGCCGGCTGTGTGTGCATCATCACATCATTAGGCCCAAAGGGAGCTCGGCGATGGATTAGGTGGTGTCTACCTGCAGGCCCAGGGATGAATTTACGAAGTGCTCTATAGGGATGAGGGATTAACGGGACACTCTGTCTCTTCCCATGTGAGTTTGTGGCCACGGTAATAACAGTCGAAAAAACTGTGTAAAAAAAATGGCGTCTTTTTCTCTGTCCGTCTGGTCATCATCTTCATATTTATTTATTATCACACTTTTCTTGTTACTTTTACTTACTGCCCTATACTCTGCTCTGTCTCTGTCTTTTTTTTGTCTCTTTCCGTCTCGCGTTTTTCTTCCAACACTAACTCTTGACCCTGTGACCTCTCTCTCTCTCTCTCTCTCTCTCTCTCTCTCTCTCTCTCTCTCTCTCTCTCTCTCTCTGACTCATTTGTGACATTGATCGTTAGTAGCTTGTGATCGTCAAGGCTGTCCCTTCTCTCCTGGCAGTCATT
The DNA here is from genome assembly GCF_026213295.1 of Gadus chalcogrammus. Taxonomy (NCBI): domain Eukaryota; kingdom Metazoa; phylum Chordata; class Actinopteri; order Gadiformes; family Gadidae; genus Gadus; species Gadus chalcogrammus. The sequence goes on along the minus strand of NC_079422.1, from coordinate 14,842,963 downwards.
TCAGAATGGCGTGGGAGGCTGCAAATTACCCATTAAGTGTTTCTGCTGCAGCCAAGACAAGATTTGATATAGCGGGGAAACATAAGTAATATGTACCAGGAAATTCAATTGTCTCTCTGCAGCAGCTACACAACATGAAGTTGGTTAGGTACGATAGTTGCATTACCAATTTCACAAGCATGCCGGATTGAAGCGACAAGCGTTTTAACATTAACCAGTGTGTGTGTGTGTGTGTGTGTGTGTGTGTGTGTGTGTGTGTGTGTGTGTGTGTGTGTGTGTGTGTGTGTGTGTGTGTGTGTGCGTGTGTGTGTGTGTGTGTGTGTGTGTGTGTGTGTTTTTTTCAGTGTTTGTGTTGCAGGGTTGTGTGTCTTTGTGTGTTTGTGTGTATGTGTGTGTGTGTGTGTGTGTGTGTGTGTGTGTGTGTGTGTGTGTGCGTGTGTGTGTGTGTGTGTGTGTGTGTGTGTGTGTGTGTGTGTGTGTGTGTGTGTGTGTGTGTGTGTGTGCGTGTGTCTGTGTGTCCCTGTGCTTATGCACGCCGTGTGTCGGATCAGACAGGGATGGAAAGCCCTTGATGGTTTATGTATTTCTCTTACTGCGCTGCATGCGTGTGAGTTCCTGCCCAGATCTCGTGTAATTGTAACGTCTGTGATGAGAGCAGATCACTGTGACTGCCGACTTCCTTACACTTCGTCGGGTAACCAAGAGTTTCTCCCCCCCCCCCACCCCACCCCAACACACAATGGCAGGAAACCAGGGGTCCACTTTCTCACAACCCCGACGAAGGTTCAAGAGAAGCGGTACTGGAAATGTAGGAAGCGTCTCACACTGCCGCAACACATGGGGTCATCCCCCCCCAGCTGCCGACCCACTGCCACCGAGGGTTTATTCGTCAAACAAGAAAGAAAGTCAGAGTGAAGAAGTCAGGAAACTGCTCGACTTTCTCCCCAGCGTCCAGCAGCAGGTCGAACCCAAAGGTCCCTGGCAGGAAGCCTTGGTTCAACCAGGAGGTTCAGGGGTCGTGATTGGAGAGTTGGGAGGCCGAGCAAGAAGGGGGTGGGGGGGGGGGGGGGGAAGCGGTGATGGGTATGGCGGGGGGATGGGGGGCATTGCCAGTCAGGCCGTGATAGGACGGTGGGTCGGGTTACCCAGGGAAGGAACCCCAGCACGGCTGATCCCGGGGGCCCCTCGGTGGAGCTCTGCGCCGTCTACCCAAACCACAGGGCGGCCCCTTTGCTCAGAGGATGCCCGGCTCTTATCGACCTCATCACACACACACACACACACACGCTTATACACTCGCACACACACATATACACACCCCCCACCAGGGTTAATTCAACCCAGGTCAAGTTTAAACTCCAAGCTGAGATGTGAAAGCAGCCAGATGAAGTCATAACGACCTGTCTGTGATAACTTCAGAAGAGAGAGGCACAACAACCCTGTTGGCTATTGGCTGTGATGTCTACAGTTTGGGGCTTTATCTACTGTTTGTCTCTGTCTGCCTGTAAAGCTTGTCGTTGGCCTAAAAGCTTTTCGTTGGCGCACTGCTAACATTAACATTTCACACTCGCTCTTCCATAGCTCCGCTCCCAAACCGCTCAATGGTGATATGGAGGTTTGTAACATGAGTGTCTTCTACAACCCCCCCCTCTTTTAAAAGGAGCTTCTGGTTCCTTAAGCACTGGTGAAGCAGCTGAGCCCTTAACAGGTAAGCATGTGGTACCACCCCACCAGATCGCTCACCTTGGGCCTTCACAAAAAGGTGTTTGTAGTCCGAGTGGCAAGGACGTATCATGTGCTGGCATTGGCCGGCTGCGGTATGACCTCGTTTTCCCTCTGTCACTCTCCCACCTGGCTGAAATAGATCACTCCCAGAGCGCGGTGACAGCAGTCCCCCCTCGGGGTCACATGACCACCCAGGGCTCCTCCGCTAATCGAGAATGTCAGGTTTTTTGTTTTTCGTTCTAAGCTTTCGGCTTGCAGTTGTGGCAGGATTGCACCGTTTTTGTTTTTTTTGTTTATTTATGCTATGATTCATCCGTGTTGCCAACTTTCCATTACGGAAAACTTAAACGAAGTAAGCAACACGGGACGTGATTGACAGCGTGTATAATAATGACGTACGAGGATGAAACGCTTCCCCTTAGAGAAAGCGACTGTCGTTATGGGTCAACTCCTGGACTGAGTACGGTTTCTGTGAGGACCGGAGCGTCGTTGACATGACTGGCTACCACTACTACAACAGACGTTTTTAACAGTGGAGAACTAATACAAATTATAGAGGCGCTTCATTTCCCATTTGACAAGAACAGCTGTCTAAGACACAGCTGTCCACTGTGCCCTTTGGATTTAATACTTAAAGGAGACATATTATGGTGTTTTCCCAACAAGTAAACATAGTATATGAGTTCCAGAAAACATGTTTTCGAAGCTGTTTGCTGGAAATAGCTTTTAGGAAAAAAGAAAATTGCCTACCGCTTTTTCCTGTGTTTCAATCCCATCAGAATGTACTGTTTCTGGTGTCTGTAGCTTTAATGCAAATGAGCTGCTGCCCATTGACCAATAAGCTGTCAGAGGGAAACAGCATGGAGGGGAAGTGATTGTTGCCGTCTGCAGACTCCTGAAGCTCTATATCTATATAATATAATATAATATAATATAATATAATATAACAATAATAATAATAATTGTTATTATAATATTATATAAGGCATAGGAGTTTTATATAATATAATATCTAATATCACAGCCAAAAGATATGTGCGCCTCGGATGATATTATTAAAGACTGCGTCTGATGTCTCTAGTACTTCCACAACAAGTAAAGACTCGTAGTGGGGGTTATCTCGGCAATGGTTGAGAAGAATTGGGGGAAAGGAAGTCCATAATGAACCGCGACATGGAGGAGAAAGGGATTGTACTCCCGGAGCTCAGCTGCCGGACTGCCGCCGAGCTCTCCCCGGCAGCTCCGGCGGGGACAGCTCGGCGGCAGACCGGAAGATCAGCTCCAGGAGTACAATCCCTTTCTCCACCGGAGCTGCTGGACTGCCGTTGATGCTCCCCCGCCGGAGCTGCCGGACTGCCGCCAGAGCTTCGGCGGCCGTCCAGCAGCTCCGCCGGGCTCCCCATCAGGCAGTCACATCTCCGCCCAGCGCTCGTCCGCTGGTCCACAAAATCTTAGCTATGCTCTGATTGGAGGGGGGTGGGGGAGTTGGAGGTAATATTCAAATGTCCCCCCTTCCTGCGCATACACGCATTCAAACTTTTTTCAAAGTTTGCATGCGTGTGACCCAAAACAGCACCCAAAATCCCAGGAAAAGGGTTGTTTTCATAATATGTCCCCTTTAATACAAACCGATTCATTTGCTTTGGTTTTGGTGTACTGTTTTCTAATATATTTTGAACATTGATTCAAATAAAAGAAAATCAAAACAACCCTGGCCAATTTAATCGAATACATAACATCCGTCACTCCATTTTCCATTTGTTGTAGGCTTGCGTGTTTACACATCAGTCATTCAGGTGATTCCCCTCCAGTGACGCTGTGTGTGGGACACCAAACGGTTAACGCGACACAACCTGTCGAGTCTCTATAAATAGCTGCATGTTGTGGTGCCGTACATTTCAAACCGCATCCTCTTTCTCTAAACCCTCCTTCTGCCAACGACAGGATGCAAACATATAATGAAAGAAAAGCATGAGGCCCAGTTTTCAATAAGTGTGTTCTTTCTCACTTCTCACTGGTTTGTAGAGAATGGAAAATTCACAGAAAAACTAAAACACAAAGCGGAAAGAATTAGTTGATAAAGCGTGAGTACACCCGCTGTGGTTAATGTGTGTGGGCGTAAGAGATGGTGACATGTTTCACACAAGAAGTAACGACCCACTTTCCCTCCAAAACAAAAAAGAAAAGTACATTTGTGGCATACGGCCGCCCAGTGTTGGGTTTCCCCTTCGTTGTAAAACAGCATATGGAGCTTCGTCTTGCTTCACCTCCAACACAAAGAAGAGCCACTCTGTCATTAAAGATGGATCATGTCATTCCAACTATGAATTTTATGCCTGCTGTACCCTCTGTACGCGCGGCTAAAAATAGGCTTGGCATGTAAATGCCTGTGTAGCCCGCGGCGGAACTGTGCACAACAGCCAGCAGTTTTGGCTCCGCTTGACTGTTTCAAATAGAACCTTTCTGCTCAGGGGAGGTGGGCCCGACCCACCTGTTTATGTTCATAAGTCTCCAAACGTGTTTATGAGTGCGTGTGGGTGTAAGTGCATGCTTCTGTGTTCGTTTGTGTACGAGTGTGCCATTGCGTCTTTGGTAAACGGATGTACCTGTGGTGCTCTCGTCGTCACCCTCTGCCTGCGCTCCATAATTCCTCACACGTTGATTCACACGCCCTAACACAACCGATCAGGAGCTCATTCCCCTACAGCTCTCTCATCCTACTTGGAATTTACTTTTCACTCGTTGCAAATTCTGGTCGTGTGGGGGGTCTGAAGGGGGACTTCTGGCCCAGTGATGAGGGCTTCCCACAGGGCGGGCTTCCTCTCCATGTCCTCCCTGTCTACACTGTCTGCACCAGGGTAGCAGGGGGTCGGGCCGTGAGTGCTTTATCGCTGGCTCCACTATGCCTGTGCAGTCTCTTGTTCGTAGCGACTCTCGGAGGCCGGGAGCCCGCTGGCCATCTTCACGGTTGTTTCCCTCCCTTACGCCAAAGAACACACGGCAGATAGAGGCAGCGGCAGTGGGGGGGTAGTGGTGGTGGTGTGTCTGTGTGTGTGCGTGTGTGTGTGTGCGTGTGCGTGTGCGTGTGCGTGTGCGTGTGCGTGTGCGTGTGCGTGTGTGTGTGTGTGTGCGTGTGCGTGTGCGTGTGCGTGCGCGTGCGTGTGCGTGTGCGTGTGCGCGTGCGTGTGCGTGCGTGTGTGTGTGTGTGTGTGTGTGTGTGTGTGTGTTTGTGTGTGTTGGGGGGAGGGGCTTGTAGTGCTCACTATCTGGCCGAGTGTGGGAAAGGAGCGGGCACAGGAACTGGTGCAGGAAGACGAGTGATACATCTGCATGATGCACTCTTGTGTATCATGTGTGTCTGTCGGTCTGTCTGTCTGTCTGTCCCTAACCCTGTCTTTAATTCTTCAAGGAGAAACATATTGACCACTGCATCTACCTTTATTGAGGGAGTAGAGTACTTTGAGTACTCTCTACATATAACAAATATCTGTTTGTACAATCTGTGTCAGGCCTGAAATCCGCTTGGTCAACTTCTGTATCGCATCCACACGACGGGAGATGTACCAGTGTCTCCGTCATCAACATATTTGCAATTTCTAAGACCGCCACAATCATTAAATGGCATTTCAATAACTCTCTACTGTCTGTTCTTTGTGTTTTTTTTTGTGTTTCCCAACAGTTAACGAGATCATCAGAAACGACCTCTCCTGCATCTCAGTGCACGCTCACGCATAGACGTCCAGACGTCCAGAGGCAGCACTGTGCCCAGCAGGCTGAGATCTCACTCCTCCTCAAAACACTGCCTCACAGCATCCTCTCCATGAAGAAAAAGAAAGAAGAAGAAAGAAATGATCGAAGAAGATCTTTCACGTGACCGCAATGACCATCAGCTCCACAGAACTCAGTCCGGGTAACAGCCCTTGACCAGGGATTGCAGGTGAATGTTTTAAAACTCGTGTCATATCAGGTTCTGAAACATATGACGACACATGCCTTAATCCACAACAAGCACTCCTTACTGGACCAAAACAAGCTCAGTCTGAATATACAAAAATAGAGTAAAATGACAATCTCAACAAATGACGTTCTCCGTTATACGGGTGATTCATTGAACGTATGCTAATGCATGGAATACAATAGTGAGAAATCTGTTTTGTGAGTCCAAGTTTTGGTTTATTTGCCTGTGCAGTCCAACCATACCATTCCAAGTGGTGCCTTATAAAAAGAATATTTTGTTGCAACAAAAATCTGCAAACACAATTCAATGCAATCGTTTGTTATCTATCTTAATAGCCCTCCTTTGGTTGTATACATGTGAAATATTGTCATTTCAATCATTTGTTTACAGGGAAAAAAACAAAGGAAATATGGAGGGAATATTTGAAAAGCTTATTAATGTATTTTTTTTCCTTTGTTTTAATATTATTATCCGATGTAATGTTCAATATACTGAATGTCATGTATGTTTTTGTATAATCATATATCTGAAATGTACTTACATATGCCTTATTCTTATATTATGCAGTTTTCTATTTAGCTTTTGGTGTTTGCGTCATTGCTATTTTATCTCTCTGCTATTCATTTTCATTTTTACACTTTTCACCTCTGTGCCTATTTCTATTGCCCTGCCCTAGTCTTCCACTTCACTATAAATAAGACATATAAATACTTTAGACAATCCTAAACAATTGTACATATCTATCAACAGTTGACCAACAAATTCTTATAAGGATGCAGCTATCCAAAAGTAATGTTATGCATAAAGTTTTTCAATTTCTTTGAGAGTGCTCCTCAAAATGTATTTTAATATCCCTTGCACTGCAGGATTTTAGGTAACAAATGTCCATCAATAACTTTGAGGCATTGTGTGTTTTTTTAATTTTTGTATGATAAATCTGTGAAGTTGAGACAAATTCTGCTTATAATGGGCAATAACTGAACTGTTCATATCAATTTTTTTTTTTTTATGCAATAAAAACTGCCGATGTGGTATTTGTTACTTAAAGTGTAACAATGCTTAGTAAATTACTGTGGGAGTTGAATAAACCTGCACTTTAACATTCTTTTCAAGACCAAATATTTTAGATTTATTCACTTTCAATGTAACAAGTAAAAAGTTCAATTGAACTAATCAAACATTTCTTCCAAAGAGCTCTCCTCTTTTCAAGTAACGTGTTTAGTTGTCTTTCTTTGAGCATGCACACATTTAAAATATGAGGATCATTTAGCTGATAATAGCTAACCATATAGCTTCCTAATACATTTGAAACATATAAATATCAGCATGGCTAAATTGTATGTATACTGTTTTTATTGTGTGCCTTATTGTTCTTTCTCAGCTTCGATACTATAGCATCTCTTTTTTTATATGTAGGCACTACGTGAAACATGTGTCTTTGAAAAAGTAATATTTATGAAAAATAAAACTGTGTTTTAAGTACTTCAATTGTTGACGTTCTTAATTTGCATCCAGACATCCAATCCATTACCAATTCATTAATAATCAACATCATGATGACTATATTAGCCTTTTCCGTTGTCATTTTTTTATTTGTATAGATTCTGAATTGCTAAATATTGTACTCATGTGTGCATCACTAAGCATAGTCTTAATAAAGAAAATCAATGAATTAAAAATAAAGAAATTATGGACTTTGAAACAGCACCCAGTGTAATATAGAAGATGATACTGAACTGATCTCAGTGCACAGACTTTACAAGGAGACATCATATACTTAGGAGAGAGGGTCTTATGAATAGATAACCAATACATTTGAATTAAAAAATAAGATTCATTCTTTTTATATCTTCCTGTTTTTCAGGCATTCTTTCTATAGAGTCACTTTGCCCAAAATAATTTTATGAAGGATATGGATTATCGTCGTCATTATTAAAGTTCTATTATAAATCCCACACAAAGCCCTGTTGTGTTTTCAATGGAGGCTTGCCACCGTGTGTTGTGACAGGTAGAGAGGGTTGTGGGTTTTCCAGTGAGCCTTGTTAGTATTTGGGGCGGTCGGGAGAGAGCCGCACTCGTGCTCCTCACCATGGGAGATAGGCAGCCCTCCTGTGTACCACCTGCCCGGTCCTGCACACTTTTTTCCACCCAGCAAAGTTCCAAATCGCCTATCGCCATAGCGACAGAAGGCAGGCCTAGGCAGTGCTCCCCCCGCCACGGCCAAAAATAACCCTGCTATTTACAGATGCAGTCACACCCCTTTTTCCTGGCACCCTCCGTCCTCACCTCCGTCAAAGCCGTACACTTTGACACGGCGTAGGCCTCGATGGCTCAACGCTACGCTTTCCATTGGGAGTCTACCTCTCTCGCTCCCTCTCTCACTCCGCCCAGAGATCAGGATTACTAGGTTGTGGGTGGGGGGGACGGGGAGGAACAACAGAGCGCATCAATGGAAAAACAAATGGGAACGCCAAAAGCTATTTTACAGACTCGGTTTGTCTGTCCAGCATGCTCGCTAGGAAGGCCATAGAGAAATGGATCTGCCAAAAAGGTAGAAGAGTCGCAAGAAGAACAAAAGGAAAAGGATGAATATGAGTGAAACAAGTAAAAAGTCCCCCCGGATCCTAATGACAGAAGCACGTGCCGTTCCCTCTCCCACTGAGCGTCCGGGAGCTTCCTCCTGCACACTGCAAAGGGCATGGCTTGGATGTTTCACTGTGTGGATTTATAGTGTCTTTATGGCTCTTTCCCTCACGCCCCCCCCGCCTTCCCCCATACCCCCCTTACTGTTCTCCCACTAGTCCCTTGATTTGGGCGTTTTATAAAGTGATTGCATGGGGACAGTCGTGAGGCCTTTGCCCTCTCCCATCGTCGGCCATCTGCAGCCAGTAAATCCTCGATATGCGCCTGCCAGGAACAGCCCGGTTGACAAAAACCATGGGGTTGACTTTAAGAGACACTTGAAGGGATAATTGTTTGACCATGCGCCGGGACCTATCTGTTCCTTCTTCACATGTGCCGTCGCTCTCTTGTCCGAAGGCGAGTATGTGCAGCCTTTGCCCTTTTATTTTGACTTGCTTTTGAGTGATTATATATGAATGAAAGTATTTAGAAACACACAATTAACCAAGAATCAACAACGATCAACACTCTTTTAATGATAGTTCAAATGAACGGGAACAGTGTGTGTTTGTGTGTGCACATCTGTGGATGCATGTCGGGTGTTTATGTGTGTGTGTGTGTGTGTTCTAAATTCGGGTGTGTGGGGTCGGGAGGTGAGAGTCCACAGATGCAAAAGGTACCCGTTTCATCTCTGTTTAATTGCTCAATCCACCCAACAAAGACGACGCAGACAGCCAAACGACACACTGGTCACATCACTGGTCTGCGGTCAGAGACACACAGACACACACACATCACTGTTTTAAAAGGCCTGTGCAAAGACATCCAGATGCGTCTGGAAAATGTTGTGCTCTTTTATTCTCCATCTGTAATCATTCAGCTTGATTCACAATTTTCTGTCTCTTGCGATGCGTGAAATGTTGCGCAAGGGTTTATCAAATTTGGCGGCGGCGGCATATGTTTGAGTTTAAGAAAGGACGGCATAGTGAGAATTGTCCTTCTATGTGATCGCAACATGTGAGCTCCTCCCTGACCCCCACCCCTCCTGCCTCCTCTCTCTCTCTCTCTCTCTCTCTCTCTCTCTCTCCGTGTCTCCTCCCTTCATAAAAGCGTGTTCAAATATCACTCGGCTCGAGGGAGGATGCCATTGCTTTGCTCTTAATGTTGATGTACATATGCACAATGTTTACGTTAAGGAAGGCTGCAGCATAGCACATTAGGCAAGGACCTTAATGGGATGAGAGCACTCGGCCTGGGCCAGGAGTTCAGGGCAGGTGCACTCTCTTACGGTAGATAAAGGAGACTGGCACTGAAGATGAGTTCATGACAATCACTGTGAGGCTTTTAGACGCCTTCTTCATGCTCAATCTTCATTTCCCTTGACACTGATTTTGCAATAAGGATCCGGAGAAAAAGGGGAATGTCCATCTATTCATTTTAATGATCCCTCATTATTGACTGCTGGCAGGGAGGGGGCGAGCAAAGGTAATGATTCTTGCCGTTGCTGGCCAATCACTCCCCTTAAAGGAATAGTACTCTAAATAGTAGCACTAATGGATACCCACAGTGACCTCAGGGTGACCCCTGGACAAACCGCCAGGGAGGAGACTTACCGACAGCAGCGATTTAAACATTGAAAGTTTGTAATTCTGCAGTAAGTATTCCCTGACAGTTTACATGTATTACATGTTTATAAGCTTATTTGAGCGATGAATTGTTGTAAGTACTGTCCAGCACCAAAATAAAGAGAACTTTAAAACTGATATCAGAAAACTTATCAGCCAACGTAGATAAGCCAACTGCCTTCTGTCTGTACAAAAGGTTTGGCAGTCCATCACTGACTTTAATTCCTGCAGTCTGGCCTTCAGGCCGAAGTCTGCAGTTGATTGGCTGAATGCCAACTCGGACGTTTCCCAAAATTTTAGATCCCTTGAAAACATGGAGGAATTTCCTTCTCTGGCAAAAACTCTAGTGAAATTTTCTGTATGTGTGTGTGTGTCTGTGTGTGTTGTGTGTATTGACGGATTAATGGTATGTGTTTGTATGTGTATGTGCGTGTGTATGTGAGTGGTGTCTGTGTGCATGTGTGAGAATGAATACGATCCCTATCGGTCGTTCTAGTCATATGAATATGTGGACGTCAGGGTCAGAGGGCACATCGTTAAGAGCATTCATCTACAACTCTGCCCAAGCCACTGTATACTGAAACTAACCGCAAAGACAACAGTATAATCTCCAAAGATTACCTGTCTGCTGCACGCTGGCCTATATGAATGTTTTATCATAATAGCTTTTCTTTTTGCTAAGTGCCTGCTTGAGTGTTGCTTTCAACTTTTGATTACTTTATGTCTTGTTGCAGAAAAAAGGACAGGGCCCAGTAGCAGAGTAATGGACCTAACGGGAAAGGTTCGGACTGTATACCTCTCTCTCTTCTTTTTGGAGGTAAACGACACCGCACGAGTACTCCAAAACGGTGGTCGTAGAGGATTGGGCCGAGGAGGCTGCAGAGACTAGTAGTCCACAGACTCAGCCCAGAGGACGGAGAAGAGGGCCAAGCAGGTGGAGAGAGCAGGGAAAACAGACATGACATAATCATATAAATGATGGGCTACGGCAGGGTTCATATGAGTTCCATATGTTTCGCTCCATCAGGAAATATAGCATGTCAAGCGTCGCAGTGTAAAGAGATTCATTTACAGATATTGCACGAGGGCCCAGTTCCACGTTGCTCCATCTGTTTTATGTGGCGAGTCTGATCTCATTTGGCCTATTGTCACGGTTCGGCTGCTTGCTCCGATGTGATAGTTAAGTCTCTTCAAAAATATATTTTTTTATATATAAATACATATTTTTCTCTCTCTCCCCATCCAGATGATTGTGGTTTCCACCCCCCACCTTTCCTCCTCCTCCCAGCAGACGTCTCGTCGCGCGCGGAGAATGAGGCCGATTGCATAACGGCAGGCGAGACCTGATCGTTCCTGGCCTCCTCACGGAATTCAATCATTCTCTGCATTCTCCTGCCACATGATACCGGGCGTTAAGATTTCCCTTACGTTTGTATTAATTGATATTACGTTCACACAAAAGGAACTGGGTGGACGGGAGGATAGACAAGGGGTATAGTTGCAGATATATTTGGCTGAGTCGTAAGTCAAATGAGAGGGAATCAAAACATAGGCCTACCTAAACTGCTTATTGCATTAGCAGAGGGTGACTAATTAATTTATATTGCAATTCATGGCCAATACTTGAGTTCTTACCACGCTTAAGGTGCTGCAGACTGATGTATGGGGGGGGGGGGGGGGGGGGGGGGATAGGTGAGGTATAAAACACCAAATGATGACACCAGATGGTAATAGGCCAACTAGTACCACTGGGACCTGAATCACAGGATAACTGGCCATGAGCATAGCATTCGGAATCTACCCAGTGGAGCAACATGACAAATTAAAACAAACACACAACTTTCGCAAGCATTTTTTTTTTTTATCCAAACATGAGATATGACCATTAATGCCAGTGGTATGCCTAAACACACCAGGGGGACGCATCACATCCACACTAATGAGTATGGCAGGACAAGCTGTTCCTGCTGTTGATAGTCAAGAGCACTGAAACTTTTTTCATAAATCCTTTAGTACTACATCTTGCTCTCACCCTGTGGACGAAGACAAGTAGACATTATACATGCATCCTGAAAAGAGCTTCCGCATTTCCCAAAAGTGTTTCATTTATTCATTCAATTGTCATTTATGTCATTGATTCAATAGTAAAGCAGTATTTAATGCTGCAACGCTCCCATTGCATCTTTAGTGGCGCTGATCAATAAGCTTAGAGATCCAAGAAGTCTGCACATCGCACTTACACATGTTTCACTACTACTGAGGTTATAACTGTAGTGCTACACTGCCCTCTAGCGCACTACCCTCTAACTGTGCTCATTGTCGCCGCATTTTAACCCTGTGTAATAAAATAAATGTTATACATTTATAAGATTCCTATAATGTACTAGGATTTACAGTTAGATTTAGTCCAATTCAGGCAGTCAGATTGCAAAGCTATTCGGGAGACAACCCCAGCGAGGGCCGCTAGAAGACCAATAAGTAGGCCTAAGCTCAGACACTTTTTTGAGTATCACAGCACGAAACATTGTCCTCACGGCTTAATGCCTGATCCTTGTGGTTAACCAAGATATAATTTGTGCCTGAGATTGTGCTGTGGATTTAGATGACATTTCATAGCGTAATTGAATCGATAGTAGATACTTTATTCATCCATTTGGGGAAATTTGCAAATGCTTAAAGTCAGCCTCAATTGTCAAACAAAATGTACAAACAGTAAAAAATTATCCAAATAAGTCAATAAAAAGTGAGCAATATTGCACATTATTAAAATTGCATATAAAAAAGAACCAGCGTCAGATTAATTACACAATTGCACATTGTGCAGTGGGTGGGCACTGGGAGAGGGTTAGAAAGACAAAGTCACAATAGGTCACTACCCTCGCCTGAGGTGTTGTGTACTCTGATGGCTTTGGGGACAAAGGATGACTGTACCGCTCAGTCCTACAGCACAGCGGAATGAACCCTACTGCAGCTGCTCCTCTGTTCTGCCAAGGTGTGGTAGAGAGGATGGCTGCCATTGTCCATGATGACAGCTTACTCCATGTGTGCCTCTCCACCACTACAACCATCAGTGAGACCAGTCTCTTCCCAAGAACTGAACCAGCCTTCTTGACCCGTTTTTGTCCAGCCTCCTGATGTTCCTTTCTGCCATGTTTCCTCCCCAGCAGACAGCAGCATAGAAATGGACACCTGCCACGACTGAGTGGTAGAGCCCTGATTAGAGCACAATCTGCTTACGAACCACCCATGTTACATACCATTGTTTCCTTTTTACATTGAAAATTGCACAGACTATTCCATATGAAATCATTTTAAACCTCAAAAAAAAATTGAAGTCTCAACTTCACACAAAAAATTTGCAAATCCATATCAATGTAGTGATTATAGCTTCCAACCGTTGCTATAACAGACTGTCAATGAGCTCCGACATAAGGTTAAGGTACGTCTGTTCATCTCCAACGATCCAGGAAGGCAAGGCCAGTCTGCGGCTCTGAATGAGAGGAGGGATAGTATGCAAATATAAACATTTTATTCCATCAATCCAACAGCTCACTCAGAAATATTAAATAATAGTTTCCCATCATACAATGCACTTTCAAGTGTTATCTTATAATACAAAATGGAGCCAGCAATGCAGAAACGCCCTGAAGCTATAGCCCAAGTAAGGGGAAGTTTTGTTCAAAGATTTTGTCACAAAATGTTAACCAAGAAAATGAATGATGATTTGCATATCAGTTTCTTTCCCTTCAACATCCGTTACAGTATTGTTGGTCTCCCTTGCACCTCCAGCTCACTGGGCCAGCACTGGATTTCAAAGAACACTCATGAGTTCATACTGTGGGTGAAAGTGGCTTTGACCTCCCACTAGGGGGCGATTAATGGAGTCAACATCAGGACCACCAGCCAATACAGGGGACCCTCCATCAATGAAACGCCAAGTTACAGACTGTGTGCAGTAGGGTCAATAAGTCACAATAGCAAGTTTACCACTTCAGAAGATGTTGACGTCTTGATCGGATTGGGAGCCATAGCCATGCCCATTTTCTATAGACTGCATCATACCAAATTACTTCTCTTGGGCCATCCTTGAATAAAAGTAGAATTAATCAGTAAAACACCATGTATGGCCAAAATGGACATAGTACATCAACTTGACAAAATACAATAAAGGCATTGGTTAAATTGACTAACCATCAAATAGTTTAGAGTGGTTAACTTTACATGCCCTTGTTTCAGGTTTTGCAAATCTGGACTGAACATTTTTAAATTGTCTTTTTTCCAAAGAATTTCTGTTGAAATATTTAGGATAGCCAAAGCAAATTTTATTAAGACAAGGATGCGTGTAGCACTATTAAAACAAAGTAGGAGATAAGGGCGGTGCATGAAGCCACAACAAACAGGCTCACATGGCAGCCTATACAAAAAAAGACTTCAACCAACCGAAGTAATGCAATTTGTGAACCTAGATGAAGTTCACCAGGCGGTGCACATTTCTCTTGCGTGTTAATTCAAAAGCATGCACAAACCAAAACAAGAAACTATACCTATTTTTACTTGTAAAAATCTTTGCTTTAATTTTAGGGGCGCGGGAGAAACAGGTGAACCAAATTAAGTGCTAATGATGACAAAAGCACTGGGATTGGCTGTGAGCGAGAAGCGCGAGACCAGTGCCGTGTTCCAATACCCGTACTTCCATGAGTATACTTAAAGGAAGTACACTATCTGCACTATCCGTACTCACTTGAGTACGCTCATTTTTTAGATGCGAGTGCTGTTCCAAATCGAGTACTCTGTGGTGCACTTACCAGAAATGACGATCACGACTGCCGCCGTGGCTCCTCCCCCGCAATCAACATCCCGCTTTGAACGGTGAACTCTTTACGCCTAGCAGCTATAAAAAGCTATAACAACTATAAAAACTACAAAATGACTCTATTAATGCAGGCTATGTGGAAAATGCGCCGACTTTGGCTCAGCCTGGCTCCGCCTCTTCCGCTACGTAGCTAAGATGGCTGCCGTTGAGTACGGGGAGTGTCCTTCGATCCACACTTCACGATTAGCCCGTTTTGAGTACGGCATCCGGGTCCTTGAAGTATACTTCTTTTCGCCGGATCTGAATTGGAACGGACAGTACGGGTATTGGAACACGGCCCGGACGAGGCTTAAGCACGTGACGACGAGCAATTTCGTATCTGCCGGAGCCATACTCTATCACTCTGGTATCTGCTGTTCTTACAATTGCAAAGTGAACCAGCGAGTCGCATGTCATCTCCCATTTACCGTTTCTAGAAAAAGTAGGCTTACTACCTTTTAATTCAGAATTGGACCATGAAATCAGGAATTGTATTTTGCCTTAAAGTTCACACATCAAGGGCAGGACTTACATAGGGCTGAATCTGATGCTCAAATATCTACATTTAAAGACCTATCACACATTTATTTAAAACCAATAGTCAGACATCAACCTCAAATATATGCAATTTATTTTGAGTCTTGACTGTGTCTTTGTACAATACAATCAAGCCATACAAAACAATAATTGCTGATACATTTGATATAAAAGCCGACAGGGCTTGTACATCAGAATGCATTATTGGTATGTTTAGTTGCCGATACGCTGTAACAAGGTAGAAGCTTAATGCAAATCCTAAACAAAGTATAAACAAATATACCATAACCTAGGCTAATGAATACATTGTCATTCCTCGCATGAGAAACACTGGCACTTTCAAACACAAGGACTTGCAGTTGGGAAAACAAGTCACGATTAATTACTCAACAATGACCAAAAAAAATGTAACACCAAAATAATAACTTCATAATCAATACCGCTATGCGGCGGTCAATGCAAAGTTACCTTGCGATATACAAGCACTATAGGCCTGAATCAATGTGATACTGATTGTCCGCCTAGTGATCAGCTATTTCACAAAACTATAAAGCCACACTGGAGCACGGCTAAAGATCTGTAGCAGATGAATAGCCACAAATAAAGGCACTTTTTTAAATCAACGTGTAGGCCTACAATAAATAACACCGTTATTCTTGTAATGTACTAGCGAGACAAAAAACTTACAAAACATGGAGCAGCATGGTTTTATCCATAGTTTCCAGGAAGTGTAATTTACACTGCAGTAAATATCATATCTCTATACATGATGTCTGTAACATCTAAATTTGTTTAGTTAATTACCAAAGATGTCAAATGTGTTTGACAACAAATGTGTTTGAACAACAAACACTTTTTAGTGTTTGTTGTTCTTGAATACATTTCTTAGTTTAGACATTTGGTGTTACAGGGATCACCAGATTTGAAAAGTCCGTAGACACTGACAAGTGGAAACATGGAAATAGCTCCGATCATGGAGCCAAGCTGGACTACTGCTCCACACCACACGAGTGCGCTGTGGCCCTCATCTCGCAGAATCACTCCGATAATGACCTTCACATAGGACAGGGTTAGGACAAACAGGATCCAGGAAATCACCTGCCAAAAAACAAAATTATGTTGCCATTAGTCAGTGAAGCATAGGTTTAAACATTGGAAATCATGTAATACACGTCAGTCAACACATTATGCAAGTGCAATATACATTTGAATTGCAAAAGAACTCTTAACTCTTTTTTTTTAAAAAGCCAAGATATCTAGTGACATCACTCAAAACAGAACGTATTTCTATAAATAAATATATTTAACTACTGTTCTACATTGTTTAATTGTCATGTCTTACTATGATAGCAACACCAGAAGGACTGTCGACTAGTGGAGGACAGGGACTGAAGGCAGCCACTGCCATGATGTAAGCCCCGAAGCCTGTTCCAACCACGGTCAAAAATAACATGAACACGAGGGACCTGCGGACAGACACAAAATTATGAATTCATAAACACCTTTCTTAGATAATTTCCACCTTTCCATAGTACAATAACAACTCACAAACACAAATAAATAAAATCAAGGGTTAGGGTTAGGGTAAGGGTAAGGCTGGTAGGTTGGATATAAGACAACAGTAAAAACAGCCGGAAAATGCAGAAGCAGATATTAAATTATAGCACACCTGTGGGAACAGCAGGGCTTACCTGATCGGTGTGAACATGGCAATGAAACAGGCCACTGGGTTGGCCACAGCCGCCATGGTGGCGGCGAGGTGGTAGGCCTGGTTCCCATAGGGAAGACAGGAGTAGGACTGCACCGACGGCAGCACAGCGTTGGTCAGCGCATTGACCCAGGCCAGCACCATGAAGATGAACACCACCTCGCCCTTGCTGTACGTGCCCATCCCAAAAGAGCTTCTCCTCTCCCTAGCAGGGGGCTCCAAGGGGCTGATCATGGGCCTTTGCTCCGGGGCTTGGCTGTGCAATGACAGTCCCTGCTCCCTCTTGTCCCTCGCCGACTCTTCCCCCAGGTACCGGTGGTCCTTCCTCTCTCGCACCACAGCAGGGTGGTGGTTGAGCAGCACAAAGGCCCCAAGACACACCACCATCATGGCACTGAGGAAGACGAAGAACACCCGGGCGGAGAAGTTGGCCGGCTGGTAGATCGCCTCCAGGTCCCCACTGCCGCCCGTCGCAGTCGTGTTGAGCGTCACACCGGCAACGCTTGCTACAGTGGCGTTGCGGCAGTGGACCAGCCCCACCCCCTGGATCAGAGCCACCAGGGCGGGCACCAGCCCGCTGAGGCCCTCCCCGACAAAGTACGTGGTGAGGAACTGGGGTCCCAGCCTCATCATGAAGGGCAGGAAGGTCACCGAGGACGTGCAGTCCACCACGGACAGCAGGAAGCTCAGCACCAGCAGTGGCACGCTACGCAGCGCGCCGGCGAACTCCACGGCAGTGTTCCAGAAGAAGGCCAGCAGGAAGGTGGCGACGATGCCCAGCACCACGATGCAGTAGATGACCGGCCGCTCGTCCAGCGCGCCAGGGCGGAAGCGGTGCATGAGGGTGATGAAGAGGGGCCCAACGTTGGCCATCTGGATGATGACCGTCAGGTAGGACGGAAGGTACCAGCCCTCCGGGATCCCCGGGACCACCAGGGGCAGCTCCACCCACATCCCGTTGATGGCCACCCATGAGCCCATGCCGAAGAGACATGCCAGCACATGGGTGAGCAGAGACATGGTATGTGTATGGTGGAATATGGAACGTGGAACGGGTTTTAGCGGTGATCTGAAAATACAAAATAAATACGAGTCAAAAACCACTAAGGTCAACAATTCAACCAGAGTAAATTGTTACACAACTAAACACACAGACTGTAGAAAACATTAGCATCAGTGAGGGCGTATCCGAGATGGTGAAAAGCGGTTTACTATTATGACAGACGGTATGTTATGAAAGAAAGAGCACATGGCTGTGTAACTGCCCCTTTGAGAGGGACGGTGTCTCATAACTGACATCTTACCCTCCCTCACAATGAGGGAC
The DNA here is from genome assembly GCF_026213295.1 of Gadus chalcogrammus. NCBI lineage: Eukaryota > Metazoa > Chordata > Actinopteri > Gadiformes > Gadidae > Gadus > Gadus chalcogrammus. Next base: position 14,824,612 of record NC_079422.1, on the reverse strand, counting down.
CTTTGACACACTCACCCCCCAAAAAAGCCATGTGTGATGTAGAACTACACACACACTGATGGAAAGCACACACACAAACACAGACATGCATTAAAAACTATAGCACGACGAATACCCATGTTGTAATTGCTAAAGATTTAGTTCAGGAGATCATGTTAGAAATTAAACGAAAACATAAAAACATTGTGAGTTCAAAAGCATTCCAGTAAGCAACTGTCCCACTATGCCACTGTTCCAAGTTCTCGCCAACAACCTTCTCCATTCATATTCCCACAGCCTACTATTCATCAGCTTACCTTACACAGAGTGGACAGTAAGATGCTGCGCTCACCTCCTATATATTTTCCTCTTAGAATAACATTTCACTCCATCTTGGTCACAGCCTTATCATCAGTCAGGATGACGGCACATGTTTGAATAATCGACCCCGGACCATGGACCTATTCGGCCCTCGACATATGGAACACAGATACACAAAAACCAACATACGAACTCGGTGTCCGGTTTCTCACTAGTGCACCTGATGGGGGGAGGGCCGAGGGGGAAGGACTACGCAGTCGCACTGTTTCTATGTCACAAGGACGCGAATGTATTTTTCGTAGGCGGAATCCGGGGAAATGAATATTAATGAGGAGATAGCCGGAGATTATCCAATAACGTTGGTTTAAATCTCTGATCCAATCCAAAAAGGCTCAAATGCGTCACGTGACCGCAGGGAAGCTAAGTTAAATGTAATGTATATTAAACTAGCGTTAGTCAAACGCATTTCTCTAATAGGGCTATGGTTATGGTTAGGAGTCAGCGTGAGAAGTCAGCGTGCGAGTTTGACTGACAGGCTACTTGTCCATTTCTAGCGTTCGAGGCGGGACTTTTCCCGGATTGCGCCTACGAAAAACACAGTCGCCACTCCTCCATGCACCTATTAAAGAAGGGACACTCACTCCCACTGCTACTGGAGCCGGTTTGGGGACAAACATCGCCCGAACTGTGGTGGGGCAATAGTCCGGTGGATCGGTCACAGACTTTATAATAATGAATTAAATAAAATATATATGATCCTACCTACGCGACGATTCATTTAACGTTTGTGGTTCTGATTGTTATGATCGGCATTTTTCGACGTTAGGTAGCCAATTGAATTGGCACAAAATTACAATAGGGTAATATAAAAAGGCCAACGCCCTTGGGAAGTATTGTTGAAATGGCTATCACCCGCGGTCGCTTTACCAACTGTGGTAACATCGCCCGGAAGTATATTAACATATTATATACTTATTGACTAATATTGATTATTGTTATGTGTTGGTTACTTACGTTTTTGTTTGTTGTCTACCTACAAATCAAGTTGCAGATATTTAAAATAATACTTTCTCCAATCAGAACCGGAAATGTCATATTCAGCGCCGCGCACGTAGCCGAGACATCTCTCCAAATAGCTCTGTGCGTAGGAGGACCCATGAACCAAACACAGGCCGAGCAGGGCAGTTCATTCATTGACCGGTTTGCTTGCATGCCATGTGCTCTTGCTCTTCCGTAAGAGTAGCTCCGCCCTTTTCCTAATTCTCAGTCAAACAGATCCTACGATGAGGAAGTGTGTGTGTGTGTGTGTGTGTGTGTGTGTGTGTGTGTGTGTGTGTGTGTGTGTGTGTGTGTGCGCGCGCGCGCCTCGGGCTGAGTTTGAACAGCACACGTAACAGCGGACAGAGCTCAATGTATTGTGAGATTTGATCAGTATATGTAACGTGCACTCTCATCCTATCCTATCCTGCTCATCCCTTACTATTTCATAGTTTTGTATGTTGTTGTTCAGGGTGTTTATTTACAGTTAGATAAAGAGTTATGTCCTTGATGACTAGTATTATCATTCAGGGCTTCCCGTGCATCGAACCTTGAGGGACACACACACACACACACACACACACACACACACACACACACACACACACACACACACACACACACACACACACACACCAAATCCCAACAGTACAGTTAGGTGCAAACAAGGTGCTGTGAATAAAATGTGAAAAAGAAAGACATAGCCTACAGCATAAATTGACCTAACACGTTCAAATTAAAATCTACATAGACTTCAAGCGCTTAAAAGAACTGTGCATGAGTTACATCAACCTAATACTAAATACTGCCCAGATAGTCAAAATAGTCTCTTTCCGAAGGTTCTTTCTTCAACTGATAAGAGGTCATACACACTCACAGAATGAAGACAGCATATAACAAGATAGGCTTATTTTTATTTAGTATCCAGGCTTTATCAAAATATAGATAATATATTACAATATGATATATTATATCATATTGTACATTATAATGTACATTGTAGGATATTTATATATTATGCCACACCTGCAGCATTTCATCAGTGATGAGTGCTTGTCTTTTGGTAAAATATGTAATGACAAATCTATTTTAATAAGTTGCAACAACATTTAACCATTTGTACTGGACAGTGGATGGGTGATCTCTGAATATTTGCTTGATGTGCTTGAAGTTATCTTGGCTGATTCTTTATTTTTCTTCTTGCAACGTAAGGTTGTATTATAGTCTCTCTGTTATACACATTTTAGCTGAAGTTATTGAATTCAGAAGCAGGAAAATGTATCATCGCTTTCAAATAACAATCATATTTTGCATTTGGCAGACACTCACAGGTGAGACTAGGGACAATACAAACACACATTCAACATTATCGACGCCAGGTAAAGCACTGATAAGTTTAACAGAAAAAAAAAAACTAATTATTGGAAAAACATTAGAAATACCTGCAGTTACGATCCACTTCAGATGACTGAATCCTGCGTTTTGGAATGTAAGTTTCCCAGCAGAGTGGCACCTGTTGTGTTACACAGCCAGCGATCCTCTTACGTCAATGCTACACTAACCTCTTGCAGGTTTCTGCTGTGTCCAACAGATGAAAAAAAACGGAGATTTGTTCAGTTCTCATGTGATCACAGAGGGGCTGTACTGGGGTGGGGGGTGGGGTGTGCGTGTAGGGGGTAGGTTGGCTGGTGGTGCTCGGGGGGGAGGGGGGTAGCCTTGGCTGCCAAAATTATGGGACACTAGTGAGAGGGAAGGAGAAAGAGATGTGGGGGGAAGAGAATCAAAAAAATCAAATGTGAAAACTTGAAGGACGGAAGAATGTAGGGCTTTAATGCAGAAGAGGAGAGGTTTGAGAGAGAGAGAGACAGAGACAGATACAGAGACAGATAATCAAAGAGAGGGAGAGTGCAAGAGAGTGCAAGAGAGAGAGAGAGAGAGAGAGAGAGAGAGAGAGAGAGAGAGAGAGAGAGAGAGAGAGAGAGAGAGAGAGAGAGAGAGAGTGATAGAGTAGGGGGCTAAAAGTCTACAAGGGTGGACATGCTGTCCTCTCTAATGTAAGGTGAATCTTTGTATCCAGCCAACAATAAGATTACTTTGGATGGCAACGCTGGGATTTCTCAGTGGGCAGTTGGTCAGTACTCAGCATGGCTTTTGTTCCGCATAAATTCCAGCGCTCCTCCTGGGGAGCTGGTTTAGTGGACTGTATTCACAAAGTGCCCCCCCACCAATTCCACTGTGCAACTAGGGAAAATATGCTCCCCGCTACTGTTTATTCAGTTACACGTTGCAGGATAATTACCTATTGAATATCTTGAGCTTCTCACAGAGCTCAATACAATCATTTGCTATCAGATCTAGCAAATTACTTTAGTTAATTTCAACCATTATATTTCCTAATATCCCAGTTAATTTGTATAAATAGATTGAGTATATGTACATTGGCTTGTAAAAATGCAATGTTTGTGCATCTGCCGTTTATGAAAACAAACCCAATGAACTTTGATAACGACATTCATAGAAGGAAAGGAAGTAACACAAAGGTGAAATGTAGATATGCTTACTCGTGTGTGTGTGTGTGTGTGTGTGTGCGTTTTTGTTTCTGTTTGTCCATCCACATGACCATCCAACACACATGTCGATGTCTCGTCAAAGGACAGTGTTGTGATGACGCCTGAGGATTATGACCTATGACCTATACTCATTTTTTTATGTATGACTTCTTTCTCCTTCCATTTTAGCTCCGCATCGATATAAACAGACTGATAATTCAGTGTTTTCTAGATGAATTGACTGCTTTCAGAAAATTAAAGTACTCTGATATAGCTTTAAGGGTTCAAATTAGCCTTGACCTATTCTTAGGTCAGAAAGCGTGCTAAATAGCCACAGATTTGGAAATAATTCCCAATAGTTGTGAACTTTCTCCACATGGCAATCCATAATGAATTATAATATTGATTAATTATGTATATTGAAATTAAGGGTATTCCAAAAAACAATAACTCAATACAGGGGCATAACAGACTTGCGACTTTTGGAAGAAAAATAAAGTTAAACTGGTCGAACCATGCTAGCGACGGATACCAAAGGCACGTCTTATTTTGCTTCATCTCTAGTATACATCCTTAACTGCTAACACTAACCATAATCAAGGGAAAAAGGAGGCATTATAAAGTGTGACTTGAGTAACTGTTATATTCCAAAGGCATGCCCGGCTAGTCCGAGTTATGTAATTCAGCACCCGACCATTGTCAATAAACAAATCAGTTACAACAGTCAACGTTTCATTACAAAAGTGTTTTGTTCTTTGTTTACAAGTGACCAAACATCATTCTTCTAGTTTTTTCTAAATACGATTCATCATGTGCATCGTGGGTATAGAAACATGTACAGTACAGACAATTTAGGGTCCCTAGAGTTAAAATAGGGTTGCGGTATATTACATTATAGTAAACTGACGTTGTGACATCAAAGCTGAAAGAAGAAGGTTCTATATTGTGCATAGTAACGTTCTAACATACTTCCAAAAAACCTCCATACGTGAAGACAGAATAGCCCCCATTATAAATCATTCGATACACAAGCATCCAGTTGGAAATCTACTTCCAGCTGAAGAAGAAAGTACAAACTTGACATAGAAAAAAAGGGCTAAATACCGGATACAGGACATTTACAATGCGTCAGACCTGTTCAGTCTTCTTACCTTGCTTACAAAATGTCACTTGTAATTGTGTTGCTATTCAAAAGACACTCATTATAAACATTCTTTTTTAAACAGGTGCATTATATATAGGCATGATGTGTACTTAGAGATAACTTTTTGAACATGTAAAGAATATGTTCACTATTTTGAAAGGTACTCTAGAGTGTCCTATAAGTGGCACATGACAACGACGGGAAGGTTAACCATTTAAATGATTAAAGATAATCAGAAAAAATGTACTGCTTTGGATTTAAAAGTGACATAGCAAAAAAAAAGTACTATTGAGTGACTGTGCACTAGTGGAGGGACGGTTAAAGTAAAGGCAATTCTTCCAAAATATTGTCTCAACATGGCTAAAATAAAATACACCAAATTGCTTACCCAATTTTTTTCAAATATCGCATTACAATCAACCTTCCACACACCCTTACATGTATTAAACGAGACAGTATGCAAAGACATATACAGTCTGGGTGTATGATTCCAGAATAATAGGCATACCTCAACCTGAGAAAAGAATCTCTACAAACCAACTGTGACCTCTGTCAATTTAGTGCATTGATCGTTAGACTCTGTAGCATTTAAAACAATACTCACAGAATATTATATATAAAACAAATATCAAAAACAGCAGTGACAGTGAGTAAAAAAAAACACAGTGGCCCTGCCAACAATAAAATGTTTGTGAAATGTAAGATAAAAAAATGTTTCTCAAAGCTGACACTCGTCTGTAAGATACAATGCTGGTATCTTTGTCGTATCGATCAGTGTGAACCGAATGTTACAATAATAACTTGCAGCAGGGAAGGATAATATTATCCGACAAAGTAGTCCATGAAAAATGAACAAAATAGTATGTGATGTGGCAGTTTTAAAGGTCAGTTGCCGTTGCACTGTGTTCATAATCTACACAGCAAAATAAGAACATGTTTGTGAGTATGATCGACCCCATGCTATACATCCATGCATTCTACTCTATGCAATCTCCCTATATAATATCAGGAACTACTTTATAAAAGCTAATGAGGGGGGAAAATATCATTTTACATCCAAGCTGCCCCCTACGGCGTTCATACAAGAGTGACCTCTGTCTCATGTTTCGCCACCCCAAACGTATTGTCAAATAGACGGCGCTTCAGCACTTCCCATCGGTTGACTTAGTGGTGCAACGTGACTGGTGTGTTCTCCTTCAGCTCTCCTCTGTTAGAGTCTTTGTTCCCAGAGCCCAAGCTCCGGCAGGCTGCTCGCTGCGTACGCAAAGCGCCACGGTCAAAGGTGATTACGTGGGCAGCTTCTCGACCTCTTCTAAAAAGACGACAAACAATGAAGAAGAAAGACTTTTCAGCGGGTTCATTTTGAACGGCAGAGATGGCGAGTTTGTGTGGGGACTAAATATGCCTCTGATCTGAAGACGATGGCGGCAACAGGCCTAACGCTCATGAGCTTGGTGATGGACTTGGGAAGGTGACTGACCACATGGAGAGGGGGTGAGGTCCTGCCCTGGGGGGGTAAACTGTAGGTCGGTCCCCAGTGCAGCGATGGAGCTCCTGGGACGAATGCAGCGGTCACCTGAGAAACTTCTGCGGAGCAATGCCTGCAAACATATATTTAGAATAAAATGGTTAACACGCTTAATAGTTATCCTTCTGTCGTCTTAGGGAGAGTCTGAAACCATCCGATTCTGAATGAGAAGATTTTTCAGATTGGCTAGTGGTCATTTACATGTTAAAGCCCAAAATAGCCTTACATAAATGAAATACAGCAATAATAGCAGGCCCTTTGTCCACATAAACAATAAATTACATCACCACAAATCAGGGTGTTTCTGCTAGCTAGCTCACCCTGCGTGTCATTGGGCTGGTGGGGGCAGAGGCACTGCTGTACAGACTAAGGCTTGAGTTAGACCTGCTGACAGTCAAGCCCTTGGCGGAGCCCCCTGCTGGGGACAAGTACTTCTCCTTGATCTTCAGGTTGGTCCGACCCTTCACTGTAGGGGTCAAACAGAAAGCAATTGTCAAGTTGAACTGATTTCAATTCAAACCCTTTAATCCAACTCTGTAACGTTTCCAACAGTACCACTCATGAATGTGGTCCTAACAGATATTATACAGCCTATAAGCCTGAGCCTATAATAAAGGCTCAGTTATCGGCTCAGTTATCTACTGAGACTTTAGTTTAAACAAAGTCTCAGTAGACCTTCTGGAAAAACCGGCAGTGCTGTTTCCATGTCCTAGGTACACTTGCCTCTACACGGGTCGTTCTTGACCAGAAACTCATCCAGAGCTGTCCAGCCTCCTCCGACCCGGACCATGAGGGTACTGCGCAGAATGCGCACCATCCGCAGCTGCTGAGAATCGCCAAACTAAAGAAATACATTGGAAGAAAACGGAATGAGGGCCATCAAAATTATTATTGGGCCATCGAAATTGATACGGTTGCTTAGTAGCAGGTCGATTCAATATTCCACTTACCCTGTATCGATTGGCACTGATCTGCTCCACTTGGAACTTCCTGGGGCAGTTACACTGGGACACCTGTCGACTCACCTGTAGAAGACAGCATCATACATTGTCGTCACAATACTGAGCTATAATTTGACCTCTGAAATCTGTCAGCTTTTAGTGAGCTAAACGCTTTGTGGGAATATCTGGTCTTTGTATGAAACTATTTCATTTTAGAATACTCAAAGCTCAGGGCATCTCTCTCCTGATTGGTTCGGGCTATGCTATTCTATCTATTCAAAGCCTGCATACCACACCTCTTCATTGATATGATCAGGGTCCAGCGGCCTCCGGTAAGGGTCTCTGCTCGGGTGGAGGGCGCTGACAAACTCATAGTAGTCGATGTAGCCGTCGCTGTTGGTGTCGAAGATGCTCGCCACAGCATTCATCTCCAGAGCGTTGGTGGGAAACTCTGTTGGAACGGTGACATAGAGTCATGGTGTAATCAAGACCCTAGCCACGAGCACACGTTGACCAGGGCATTAATATCGCCTGATGTTTAAAGGAGTAAAATTATGTTTGAGTGAGTGGCAAGTTTGGGATACAAGAGTTATCTAAGCTAAATGGGTTCACAGGCCCAAAGTGGTTGGGAACCTTTGACTCAAAGGGTCAGGGTTATGAGGAGTATTCAGCGAGTTGTACTTGATGCTAAGACGTTATCCATGAACTCCTTCAGGCTGATGCGTCCATCCTGGTCGCGGTCGATGGTACGGAACACATCCAGGATGCGAGACTTCAGGTGGCTGATCCACTGCATGTAGCGCCTGCGCCAAACGTTGAAGTCGAAATTCGCAAATTCCTCCATCTGGTCACAAAAAAACAAGATTTAGATTTATTTTAAGATTTATTTTGATATTTTACCAATTATCATTAAAATGGGTATTACATTCATCTGAATGTTTCTTTGAGTTAAATTGTTGAAAGATATGTTTGCATGGTAAATCATTTGAATGTGGTTATTAAAAAGGAGGACTTGGACCTGTATGAGGGTCAGCTGGTGCTGGTCCAGCCGGGTCTGTCTGGCCAACGCCAGGAGCCAAAGCCTCTGCCAGCTGCTGACCAGCTGGGTGAGCTGGGGGGTTTGGGGGTCAAGGTGCTCCAGTGGGAGGGCAGGGGCCGGCTGGAGCTTCAACGCGCTCCTCTTCTCTGGAACAAGGAAGGGCCTTCATTTAGAACTGAACATCCAAGTCATTTTTTTACCGGATGACATATTTTTAATCGTCGTTGGGATGGCATACTTATAAATAGTCTTTTGCTGGGGGAGATCTGCTGCTTGGGAATGCTTTTGCGCTTGCAGGATTTTGTGGCGTTTTCCACCTCCGGAAACTTTCTGTTTAACTCCTCCATGAACACCTGCCCATGCAAAGATATTTCATGAAGCAAGTAATTATAGTGTAATATGCATTATACACGTACGTACATTCAATCAAGTTCATCAAATGTCATGTTTAAATCGTATCCCTATCTTCTATTGATACTAAATTGAGGCCGTACCATGTGCTCTGCGATGACCTCCAGGTTGTGCTCCACAGCCTCAGGGAGGGGGTCCTGGTCTCTGAGGCTGAGGGCCTCCTCTGCTGAGGAGACCCAGTCCAGGAGCCTCTGGCCCTCCTCCCTCTCCGCCTCCATGGCTGCCAGAGCCCCGTTGATCCTCTGGTCCTGCTGGTCGGCCCACGTCTGAACCTGGATACAGGGGACAGGGCTGGGTTTGCTCGAGGGATACTTTGGATGGTGTCCAATTGCTTGGGGCTGACACACCCGTTGGATGTTCAACGTGTTTAGTTTTTGTATAGACTGCCATTTTTGTACCTCCGATTCTAGCTGTCAGCGAGCTAGTCGGCGGAATATAATCTACTAGGTAGATAGGGTGTTCGACTCCCAGCTGAAAGGTTTTGCTGTAAGCCTCCTTTACTAGCATGCACCTTTTTAATGATATGAAGAAAAATCTCTGTTTTCAATTTAAACTTCTACTAAACGTCTAGTAGTAAACAGACATAATAAGTCAGTTGCGTTCAGGCGTGAGCCTCCACCGACCTCCTCAAAGCGGGTCTTGGTGACACTGATCCAGGACTTCAGGGTTATAATGGAGTCCGGGTGACAGAAGGACAGGAGCTCCTCCCCAAGACACCTGATGTCTTCTAGCGCCATCTTCTGGGTCTGCAGAGCACTCATGGACTCCTACAACATATTAAAGTAAAGATATTTGTATTTAGAAACATAAAGGTATAGTAAGCTTTTTAACTTCGGATAATGCAGTGTTTGGGAAGATAATTATTCACCATCAAAAGAAAAACAATATTGAATATGATTATAATCCTATTTGGCCCACCTCATGCTGTTTGCGGAAGGCAAGCAAGCCCTGCCATTCCTCAGGTATGATGCCGTACTTCAGGACCCTCTCCACCTCTGACAGGCGCTCCATGAAGGTGTGGACGAGCTCATCAAACTTCTCAGCCTGGGGTGGGGAGCGAGAATTTCATATTGAATATGGATTCAAATGATTTTACAGTTTGTATTATTTGCATTCAGAACCTGTTGTGATTGGATAGGCCTTTACCTGCTTCAGTGCCACCTCAAGGCGGTCCTGCTTTGTGACAGACAGTTTGCACACTGCCTCCCAGCGACTCTCCAGCTCATCCATCTGCTCCTGCAGCCAGTGGGCATCGCTGGTGCTGCTCCGGGTCAGGTCCCGGACGGAGCGCTTCAGGGTCCTGATGCAACCCGCTCTCTTCCCCAACTCCTTCTGGAAGGCCTGAGTACCACATCCAAGGTTGGGATAATGTTATAAGATCCTCGAGGAAAGATTCAAGAGTTTAGCCAACACAGGAGATTACAGTGAGGCTTGGTGAATGCCTCTGTAGTTAAATTATAGCTAATTATAGTTTAATCTCAGTAAAAAGAGAAAGACCAGAAAAGAGAAAATATTAACCCAATATTTTAAAACTAAACCACTCAAAAAATGTCCCCTGCTGTTACCCTCTGCTACCTGCCTAAGTTTCTCCACCAGTGTTGCATTCATGCACCTGGGATTGACAGGTGTGATGGATTCCCCAAACTAATCAGAGAACAGATGATTGCTCTGATTGCTCAGAAATAACCTGGGAGTGGTCTAGAATCAAAATGGATGAAGGCTCAGTCAACTAGAAAAATATATTCTCACAGTGCATTTCACTCACTAATAGCTGATGGATGGCTTTGGCTTTCCTAAAAATGTACACTCAAAAGATAGCTGTTAAACATTACCTTCCTTAACTTTAACATTAACATAAAATAACACAATTATATGGTAAATACCTAATGATGTTGTTTTACAGTTACATTTCCCTCAATCATTGAAACATGTAGAAAGGCATATTGGCATGTATGATATGATGATGCACCTCCGTACCTTATGCTTGTCTATCAAATTGCTGACCATGTCCTTGTCGCCTCCCACAGGCATGTCCTCGGCCAGCTGGGGCTCTGCTCTGTACAGCCAGTCGTTCAAGGCCTGGAGGGCGTCTGTGAACCTGCCTGAGAACAACAGCGCCTCCTCCAGTTTGTGTTGCCTGGCAGAAGAAAGTCAGAATGATGAAGTTTACTGCAAAATACATAGACGTAGACAGATATTCCATGGGTGTTATCGTCAATCAACCTTTTATAACATCAACATTGTCTCCCTAAGAATTAAATCAAATGATGTAAAAATGTTTGTGTCACATCATTGTTGTAACCTCAAATAATAATTGGACTTAGCTACGCGATGTACAATGCAACTTTTGTACCTGCAGTCTTCACTTCTGTTAACAAATAGATTTTACTGCCTTTTTAACGAATCCTCCATCGATTTTGCCGTGGATGGATAGGTTTAAAGTTTGTAGACACCCATGATTTCTAATAAAGTATTGCCAAAGAGGTGAAAAGGTAACACAGTGCAGGTTCCATTACCTCTCCATTGACTTCCCGTTAATGGTGTCCCAGGAGTCCTTGAGCTCAGCCAGGAGGTTCTCCAGATGCTGTCTGTCTTGGCTGCTCTTCGCTCTGTCATGGAGGCTGCGGCCGTTCTTCAGCGTGGCCTCGTACATGGGCCTCTTGGACCTCATCAGCTTCTGGAAGTCCTAAATGTACATGTAATGGGCTTCGGGTTAAAGAACACGTATTTTCACAGATCATGTACATTAGAACAAAGCTTAAGGGAACTGAATGAGGAACAAATCTTTTTTACTGCACCTTCTGTTCGGTCAGCTGCTGTTTAATTTCCTCATGGGTGACAGCAATCTCTTTATGGGTGTCCAGCGTTTGCTCAACTTCAGTTATCCAGTCGATTAGCATACGCCAAGACTCATTGAACTGAAATATGCCAGACGATTACACCATTAGGGACTAGAGTTAAAGGATAATAAGACCACCGTTTTCTGGAAGAAGAACCTACCTGTCTGGCGTTCTTCTTGACCTCTTCCAGAATCTTTCCTCGGTCGGCAGTGTGATGGACTAGCTTTTTGTAACGGTCCTGGACAGTCATGATGAGGTTGTGAATGACGTCGCAGTCTTCCTTCCTGCTCAGGTCCGTCAGTCTGGAACCCACGTTCTCCACCATGAGCTTCCTCTCACCGTAGCAGTTCACCTCGTTCACCAGAACCTTAAAAACACATATACTGCTGGAACCAAATGCAATCTTATCTGGGCCAAACATACACAGGTAGGAATTTGAAGGCAGGAAGGGCTAGTGGTTAGGGTGTTTGACTCAGAGCAAAAGGGTTCTGGGATGGAGGCGCAATATCTGTCTACAGTCTGACTATTGTCGTGGCAATTTCAAATTAGATATTGCATCGAGGACAGATGAGACTTCTAGAGTATATTTAATATCTGCATACAATTGTCTTCTCTTTAGCAGAGTGAGATTAGGCATTTTCCATTACATTTATGCAACCATCTTTGAGCAAGATACCTAACCCCCTACCTGATCTGCGTTAATCAATAAAACTTAATCTATGGTCATAAGTGTCTGCTGATTGAATAAAATAAGCTTGGTCGCCATGGAGGAATTTAGATGTTTGAATAGACATACCCTGTGATCTTGCTGCTGAGCACTAAGACTTTCCGGGATATAGCTTGGAGAAGGCAGCTCAGCGATAGACTCTTCACACTTGGCCATCTTGGTGAGAAGATCCTGGATGGTGCTGTGGAACTCCTTAGCCAGGCCCAGTCCTTGTGTAAGCTTTGCCTAAAAGAGTATAGTACGTTATACACACAGATAAGCTGGTCCACAGATGGCTCCACCTTGAGAGTAAAGGCCTCGAAGGACCAACAAATGCATAATTTTTTCATAGCATAGGCTGGTGAGCGAGAAACAGGCAGGGAGCACTAATGCGAGTGATGCTAGGTCGTTATCATGAGTTGACCAACCTTGCGCTCCTGGACTTTGCCATTCACAGAGGTCCACTTCTGCTCCAGGATGGACATGCTGTGCTCCGTGCTGGAGCCGCGCGCCACGTTGTTACGCTCCAGCATCCTGTGGATGGCGTTCCTCACGTCCGTGTACGCATGAAGCTTCGACTCCATCTCCACACACAATTCCTGCCATGAACGGAGAAGATAAACACGTGTTAAAACGTGTGTTGGGAATTTCTGCCTAAAATACAAAATATTATAGAAATATATCAGCTTATATCTCAGTAAATGTGATGACCACATTCATGACTGTGGTATCATTGGAAATGTTACCCCTTGTTGTTTAGGTGGATATTCTAATAAATTACTATTAATTCTATATGGGATATTGGTATTTAAGAGGTTTATTTATACACACTATGCTGATATACTAATATAGTGAATGATCAGGGAGGTCAGTCTCACCAGGTGTGCATTGAGCCTCTCATTGGCTGAGTCGGGCATGCCCCACACTGTTCTGGTGGAAGACAACCTCAGGTCTGTGTTCTCCAGCCACTGGAGGAGATCCTGGATCTCCATCGTAACATCTTGCACCTGTGAGGAAAACAATATATATATCGATGGATTGGACAGGGATAACAAGTGAGCAAACAAATTTGATACACAAACGCAGTGACCACAAGAGGGCACTGTTGTGAAGTGACAATGAGTCGGATGAAAAAGGACATTTAATCTTAAACGTCCTTGATAAAATAAATAAAAAATAACTGTGCAACGGAGTACAACACCAAATCCATATTCAACAGTCAGTTTTCTAGCCAGATCTTGTGGTGTTTGTCAGTGGTCACCTGGCTGAGGTTGTTCTCCAGCTCCAGCTGTCTGCGCTCCGTCTCACATCGGACGAACTCCCAGCGTTCATTGAGCAGCTCCAGCAGAGAGGGCAGTCCGTGGGAGCCGTCCCCGGACCCCGCCTCCAGCAACCCGCGGCCCGCCAGGTTCAGGGCCTCCACCGTACGCACCCGGGACATGACGTCATTCCTCAGAACCTTGGGACGAACAGTTCAGAAAAAAAATACATTGCCTATAAGGGACTGTTAAGCCACCACTGCATAACTTTTCTATTGAAGCTTCAGATAAATATCCGAATTTGAATGTTTAAAAAAAAACATGCAAACATGCAACCAACCATGCAACAAATCGAGCTGTAGCCACAAGTCGAAATTGAACAAACATTCATCACTACTAATTCGTTTTTTGTTACACTTACTTTATGCTTGGCCAGCTCTATCTCACAGGTCTGCAGGTCGATGCTGATTGGCTGCAGGCCCTGCAGTTGCTCAGCGGTTCGGGAGAGCCAGGTGTGTAGCTCGTCCAGGGTGTTCTGGAACTGACCCAGGCCCAGCAGGGCACACTCCAGTTGATGCTGCACACAAAACACAGAGGCGCAATGATTCAACGGTTCTGCCTAACCCTAACCCTAACCCTTCAAATACACCTATACACTAATTAAGACTGATCTTAATTGGTGTGGTTACAGGGCTCTCCGGGCTGACCTGTCTGTTGACCGTCTCGGACTCGATGCTGTCCCAGCGCTGCCTGAAGTCACACAGGGGCGAGACGGAGCCCGGACGCTCGGAGCCCGGGGCCAGCCGGCACACGAAGCGATGGTTCAGACTCTCTATCTCTATCTTCTTCTGGTACAGCTCTCGCTTGAACTCCTGACGACGACCGCCAATGAGGGAGACAATGGTCACTTTGTTTTAGATACACTATATACTGTAGTGTAGTCAGTATTAGACCAAGCTACGGAGGTACAATGGATTAGGCTCATAGGTGATCTGGTTACGTCTATGAGCTCACCTTGAGATCACAAAGCTGCTCCTTGACGGATTCCAGGTCAGTCCCTACCATGAACTCCTCCGTGGACCTCAGCTCAGCCGATTTTAGCCACTCGAAGAGCCCCTTTTTGGACAAATAGGAAATAAAGGTAATCCATTAAAGGCATCATTAATAACTTTCCTTTGTGTGAACTGGATATCTACATGATACCCGTTGAGCGGTAAATGATCCCAGTATTACGTGAGACAGCAGTAACTTGATTTGTTTTTCGAACACCCATAGCCATGTAACACTACTGATATGGTGACACATGTTATTCTAATTCTCTGTTGTTATTCTTCTCCTAAGAAAGTGTTAAACACTGGTTACACCATCCCTCCCATTAGTTTCCCATGGGCAGGGAGCTGCATATTCTGTCAGACACTCATCAGCGAGAGCCACAGGGAGCGAGAGTCATATTTCATCCAGTCCAGCCAGAGAAAGGACGAGCTCTGTGTTTGGCAGCGTGCCCACCCTACTGCTGGGGTCTGAACAGTGGAGGCCTAACGGTCCAAACTGATCCGGTTGAGACAATGAGAAATCCAAACACTGCATACTAGGGATGCACAGTGTGGCACCAAAGTTAGATCTTTCACTGTCGCACATAACAAAGGCCCACACACACACAAACCCACACACCACACACACACACACACACACACACACTCACACAAGCGTATGCACATTTGAAAGGATGCAAGCTTAAAACACACAGACGCTCACACACACAAAGACGGACATAGACACACACACACACACACACACACGAAACATGTGCATAAGCACATGCACACACACACACACACACACACACACACACACACACACACACACACACACACACACACACACACACACACACACACACACACACCATGCACACACACACACACACCTGCATAGTATCCTGGTAGAATAGTGACAGCTGTAGGGATTCCTCCAGCTTCTTATGACACTCGTGCCACAACTTGCTCACGTTGTTCCATGTGCAGTAGAGCTTCAGGAAAGGAAACACAGAGGGTTCAAAGTTCAACAAGTTTGTCAAGGCAACCAAACACTGAACAAAGTATCTGTATTTTTCTGTTCTTTCACCTCGTCTAAGCTCTTTGTTACTTCCGGTTTGTCTGTGTCTCCACAGGCAGACATCAGGTCCATCCCCAGCATTCCCAGAGTATCCAGATCTCCTTGCAGACCATCTATGTCCTCCCTCAGAGTCTGGGGGTCAAGGGTCAAACATGAACGTCACCAATGACATGAGAATATTGAGCCGTACAGATTTCTTTGGATAAAACCGACACCGTTACACACACACACACACACCGCTGCATTCATTGTCGAATTAAACTGTATTGTTCCAGTAGGGGACATTTAGCTTGCAGCCAGGTTCAAAAGTAAGAACACAGTGACAACGTCCACATGGCCGACCCAAGCATCTGAAGAGGTGGTCCAGACAGTGGGGGCGTGGTGTCACCAACCTGCATGCTCTCCAGGCTTTGCCGGATGGTCTCTGAGTCTGTGCGGCTGCCATTGAGGTCCAGGACGGCCTGCTGCGCGTCGCTGAGCGCCGCCGTCAGATCTCCGATGTCGCTCCAGAACTTCAGGGCGAGATCCAATATTTTGAGGAGCCAGCGATCCCTTTCTTCGGCCTCCACATGGGTCTCCACCCACAGCTGGGAGAGACTGGACACCCTCTCTTTGATGGCTGGAATCAATAAAAAATTTAAATTTGTAAAGTTACAAATATCGCTGTTTAAGCAATATCTTTTATTTTTTTTCCTACACATGAGGAACATCAACTGAAAAGACTACACGTGAGCTTTACCTTTCCCTATGGAGTCGTCCCCTGCGGCCTGGGTGTTGGCCAGCAGCTCGTCCGCCTGGGTCTTGACGCTGGCCAGGCCCAGCTCCAGCTTGACCAGCTCGGCCAGGGTGTGCTTGTTGTCCTGCAGCTGCTCCTGGATCCTGGGGGCCAGGCCCTGCAGCGAGGCGGGACACTGCACGCGGCTCCGCAGCCGCTCCAGGCTCTCTCGGACCAGCGTCATCCTCTCGTTCAGCTGTAGGCGCGGCCACAGTAAGACGTTTGTTTCTTCGTGTTTGTGTGTGCGTGTGTTTGTGTTGAGTGTGCATGTGTGTGTGTGTGTGTGTGTGTGTGTGTGTGTGTGTGTGTGGGGGTTTGTTTTGTTCACAGTTACAATTGTATTTGTTTCAGATGGGGGATTGCTGATTTATAAGCGATAGATATTGGATGATGCATTTCTGATTTCGTTTTTTTGCATACGATTATGTGATATGATTTCTGGCCCCAAGCAAACAATGCAATGCACATGGATTGACGTTGGCATGAAAATATTTGAAAATGTCGACCGGGTTCAAACAATGTTAAAAAGTTAAGAAACAAGGGTTCCCAGGCCAGACACAGGGCTGACTGTATGTCCACGGTGTGGTGGTGGGGAGGGGTCACGCAGGGTCTCCATCACCTGAGCGAAGCGAGGGAGGGACTCCTCCAACAGGCCGGCAGCCTCCCTGACCCGGTCCCTGATGGCACTGTGCCGCTGCTCGGCCTCAGTGGCCTGCCTGTGGAACTCCTCCCCCTGGCCGGGGTTGAGCTCTGACAGGCGCTTGCCAACGGAGCACAGCCTGGCGACCAGGGGCCTGTGTTCTGCGATGGACTCCCGCAGACCCTGGGGGCAGGGGGGTGAGAGCCACAGATAAGGAACACAATGTGGAGACGGATGAATAGGTTGACATTTACATTTATTTTGTATTGCAATATTTTCCTGTGGAAAATAGATACATTGATTTGAATATATTGTATATATCTAATTATGATTTAAAGATAAAAGGAATGCATTCAGACTTTTAGGGGTTTAATTAAAAACAGAACAAAGCGTTCAGTCATTGCTCTTGAGGACAATGACCTAGTTGTTGAACAGAGGGGGGGCGGAGAGAGGAAGTGCTTGGAGAAGCGTTTCTGCGGTACCTGTAACAGGTCTTGTTGCTCCCGGAAGGCTTCGTAGCTAATGGTGCTCAGTGAGAGCTGGCCAATAAGGGCTTGGGTTTCTTGTAACCATGGCGACACCTCGGCAATGCCCTCTGAGAACTGTAGCAGGAGCGACTGAGCATGCTCAAGGTGCAGCACCATGTGGGAATTGGTGGCTGCGGTAGTGTTGCATTGTTCCTGTAAGGCCTCAATTGTGTTCTATGAATGAGAGAGAGATCCAATAAACATGTAGAACAATTCCCTAATTTCACTGCAATAATAAGCGTCAATGATAAGTGTTGTTATTGTACCTGCAGTTCACCCGTCTCCCCTTCATCACTGTATGTGAGCAGGATTTCAGAAATCTTCACCATCTTTTCGAGGTTAAACCTATGTTGAAGAATCTCCACGGCCAAAATCTGTGTCAAGGAAATAATATACTTACAATAATACACTCACAAAACATGTTAGATATCTGCTAATATAATATCAAAAACTAAGTACAGACATTTAATATCTAAGTCATTCCTATGAGATATTTAGATAAACTTTCTGACCTTCTGCTCATAGAGTTGTTCCGCTATGAGATTTGGATCCAGAGAAATGGTCTTCAGCTTTTCAAGATTCAGCGCTGTGCTCTTGAACCAGGCCATCTCTTTCAGTACAGCCTGCTCCAACTGGGTCACATGAGAAGGGAAAATGTGGTAGCATGCATAGGTCTTCAAACTTCTAAAAGCGTTTCAATTTGGTTGAGGTGGGTCTGGCGAGTTCATGATTTATCACGGACATCCGATTATTTCCCTCAATTCACAAACACCAATACAAACCCATAGATAAGTATATCCTATACAAATAGTCTTGAGAATCGCGGCTCCGTTACCATCTGCCTCTCAGCAGCACATAGCGCTGCGTCCCCAGCGTGGGCCTGAGCCCCGGCCGGCCCCAGGAGCTCCCTCTCGATGCGGCCCAGCCACAGGTGAAGGTCTTCCTGGCTGGAGCTGCAGCGACTGCAGGCCTCCAGGGCCTGCTCCAGCCGCTGCAGCACGTCCAGGCTGCTCAGGCTCAGCACCGAGCTGCGGATCCGCAGTGAGTCCATCTTTTCCTGCACCAGCTGGGCTTCCTCCTCTGGAACAGGATCAGGAAGTAAGGGGACAGTTTGACAGTGATCTCTTTGGACAATTTCATGGTACTGTCCACATGGAAGAGAATACAGCGAGAGGTTTTGGGTTATTTTGTAATTACCGGAAATAGCTTCCATTAGGTTGTGCCCTGTTTGCTGTACGTTCCCCAACTCTGTGTTTTTGACTTTGATCTCTTCGACAAAAGCCTAAGAGTGGAGAGATGGAATTGAATCAGAACCTGTGTATGAATCGTTTGGTCAGACTGTGGCCTTCAAACACACAACACAACCACAGCGATCATCATGGGAGATGTCTAGACCTGGGCACGCTCCGTGGCCTCTGGTAGATGCAGCATCAATCTCTCAGAGTTGCGTAACTCTGCCAGGCCTTGCTCCACGGACATCAGCCACTGCTGAAGGCCGTCCACTCCTTCTTGAAAGAGTTGTGTCCTGGGCAGGATTAACTCTAGGCTTGATCTCCTGCCAAGACAATACAAAGCAATCAATGTTAGGTTCAATCTAAAAGCTCAGAATGTTTTGATAAAGCTGGCCCTTCATCACAACAGCCACACTCAAAGAATACTTTTTTTTATCGTGCACTGTAATAGTGCATGTGAATGAAACCACTCTCTGCTCCAGATTTGAATCATCCAGCTGGGCTTTCTCTATTGTTGCCAGACAAAGTGCTGACCTTTGCTCTGCACCCAGAATCAAGGCCTCCCACTTCTGCTTGAGGGTGGACAGCTTGACCTTGGCCTCTACCCACTCGTCTCCTGGGTGGGCCTCCACAAGCGCAGGGCCCTCCGAGATGGTGAACTCCATGCTCTTCCTACGGTCAGCCAGGAGGCGGAGCAGCAGCTGTGGAGTGGTTACAAAGAGGGCTCTCAGGTAAAACCTCAAAGAGTTACGGCCTTAGGTATACCCTTTCTGGTTGATTACAAAAAATTAAATGAAAATCTTTTAATGTCATTTAATCATCAGGAGAGAAAACTACATTATGATTGTGCCAACTATCTGGCACACATGTTAACCTAATGGTAATTAAATTGTATACTGCTCCCATTTCTTTGTGTCAGTGTTGAGTAAGACCTGGCTTGTATGTCAGGTTCACATTGTTAAGGATCAGGCAGGTTTCGCCTTGTTTAAAGACCTCACAATGACTGCAGTCTCTAGCTGAAAGAAGGGACAAGTCCTTTTCGTACCCTCAGGAAATGTTCACGAACACTTATAGACATCCATTGTGAAGATGTACACCCTGTCAGAGATAACTCATGTGTCCTTTATCAGGTAAAGCTTTCCTCTTCGTCCTTCTTGGTTTACACAGTCATTTGTAAAATGGTATGGAGGGTTACAGTTCACAGCTGAAGTGATGCTGATCACCTTTTGTTCTTGCAGCTGCGCTTTCACCACTTTGACCTCTGACGATGGTGGCTTCTGATTGGCTGTTAGCTCCTCAATCTCACAGACCCAAGTGAGAAGAGAGTCCAGGTTTGGGAGGAAGGTCTCTGTGTCTGTCGACTCATCCCTCAGGGTCAAAGCCGATCTAGTTCCCTGGATACAGTACATAGAGTGAAGAGGTGAGAATCAGGAGCAGTGGATCAGCGGATAGATAGAGAGGGGAGGTTGAGACGTACCCTCCATCTATCCAGGCTGGAGTCCTGGTCTGAACTGGACTGTCCATCACTTTGGAGCTGCAAATCAAAAGTTCAAGAGGAAATTAGACACAAAATAGCTCTCCACAACCAATGGTCACGAATAAACACCATAGAGTTGTGGATAGCCAACAAACAGTTGAAACAAAAATGACAAAAAGTATGCATGGGTGGCAAAGCAAGAGTGGTGTTATGATATCGTGTTAGTTGTGTTCTGTTGACCTCTGCCAGTTCTTCCGCCACGCCGTTGAGCACCCTAACCGTCCTGGTGACTATTGGAGCGCCTCCTTTCTCTCCCGACGGATACTCCGTCACCTCCACGATTTCTGTCACGATCGTCTCGGTCACCTCCGTCACCTCAGTGACCTCCCGGGATGCCAGGGTCTTCCAGGACCAGGGGCTCCCCTCTCTGGAGTCCCTCCTCTGGAAGCTGGCCCGCCTCTCCGCAGAGCCCTTATCGGGGTAAGCCAGCGGGGATCTGCCGAGGTCGGGGGGCATGGTCCTCCTGGTGAGGGTCCCGGTTCGGGATGGGGTACTGTGCCAGCCGTTGTCCAGGGTGCTGGTGCTGGTGAGGGTGGAGGCCGGGGAGCGTCGGAGGGGTTTGTCCGAGACAGGGGTGCGAACCGCTTCCTCCCTTGCCTTTTCCACCTCTTTCTCGTTCTCCTTGTCGCTCTCCTCGTCCATCTCCCTTTCGATCCTTCGCTCTTTGCCATTGGTGTCCACCCTGGCGATGTCTTGAATCACCTCTACCTGCTTGGTCCCGGGCTGAGTTTCTGGCCGCTGCCATTCTCTTTTACGCTGGTAGCACTCCTTCAGGAAGTCCTCGTCTGATCTCACATGCTTAGACCTTTGGCCCAGACAGCTGGGCCGGCTGATGAGGTTACCCATAATCCTTCAGGCCAGAGGCTTGTGAGGTAAGAGGTGGGGGTGAGACCCCCTGGCCATGCATGCAGAAGATCCTTGTGGCTGCCTAGAATAAGACAAGGTGGCTTTATATCATAAAACAGATTCAATTGCATCATTCTACACACTGGCAGAGCCAAACTGGTGCTCGTTATGGCTCTTTACATTCACTATCATTGTAAAGGCAACAAAGAGTAAAGCTATATTAGTTATTCAGAGATGGTTGATGATAAATATTTGTAACACTGTGTTCTCGAAAAGATTGATTTTGCTGTACCTTGCCAGGGAAAGCCCTGGAGGGCTAGAACTTGGCCCTTTGTCCACAATAACACCAACATAAACATGGAATGGCACTTCCCTATCGCAAATGGAGCATTTGGCTAGTGCCCTCCGTCTGCTTGGACTCAGAATCATTCAGGATCCCTCCATTGTGCCTGGCACCCCAAACACCCTGCCCTGCCAGCTCCCACCCTCTGAACACAAACAACACATCCTGGACGAGTCCAAAGGAATCCATAACAGATCTGATTAAATATGACAGCCATAGAGACACCAGGACGCCCCATCTCCATGGTTGGGGGAGGGGTTTAAACAACAGGAGGAGTTCCATGCTGATACTTACAAATACTTGACATACTTTGTATGCATAATTTCATGAAACAAGTAAGGCCAAATCTAGACAAAAAAGCAGCGGCATCAGCCCATCTGTGCTCACAGTTTCGAACGATGGGTTAAAGGTGACCGCAATTATCTCGGTCTAAGCTGGAAGGAAGCGGAGGTGAGCCAAACAGGAGATCACAGGGAGTGCCTCTGTGACCCAGTCCCCTTGAGGGAGGAGTAGACTATAGGTCAGACGGGTCAGCCAAGGTCTTGCCTGCTCACAGCAAAATACACGGGGGGCTAATAAGGGACATCTGCGGAGGGAATTGTAGAGTTGTCTCCATGCTAGAGATCTTGTTTTGTAATTCTCGGGACAAGCAGGTGGTGCTAATTGTTTTTTTAACACACAGTTCTATGGTCACAGGGTCACGCTCATTGTGCTGGCACACAGAATCATACCACATTGCAAACCAAACACTTTCCCCTTTTCCAAGGGTTGGCCATAAAGACGGTCTACAGCAGAGCAGAGCATTGTGTCATTCAGATGTTTAAATTATATTCTCACAGCATTACATCATGAGATGAACCATGGATAGCCCAAAAAAACAGATGTGCATTATTAGATCACGGGGTATAAATGTCATGGTTAGATTCATCTATGAGCACACATGCACATTAAGCTATAGTAACCTGGCTAGTTTCAGATGGTGTATTATGATGATGCAGAGTGCTGTCTTCCTAGGATTTGCAAGAGGCTGTGTACACAGTTACTGTGATGCCCGGGACAAAGCCTGAGGCCTAGGATCAATGATTACCATGTTAGCTCAAATTGCTGCCCAGTGGATTCTCCCGGGAGCGCAGCTAGAGTGTGCGTGGTTCAGTCCACATGGGTGAGCAATTCAGGTCAGCGGACGCAGAAGGTGGTCTGATATGGCACCTGGTGGTCTGTAGGCTACACTGTGGTGTTCTCCCCTCTAGGGATTGGCTTTTAATCTCATGACTTTCAGTTGTGTAGATATGTGCAATTGGGCATTTGCTTACCTGCAAACATTTGGATTTTGTGGGTCATTTGTTTTAAATCCACTTACTATCACATTATGTGGGGCAATACGGTTTGCAGAATTTTTTTTTTTTTAACATAGCTCTTATCCTTGCGTTATTATACCCTCACTAAAAGCAAGGCTAGGAACTAGTCAAACATTTAACCCATCTAGTAAATGACCCAGACATCCCCCCACTTAACCTGCCTTGAAGTGGCCCTTAATTCAGGCCCAGCCTTTCTCCACACACTGATTTATGATACATGACTGCACTCACTCCATTCCCTGATGAATCTAATTACAGCCATGTTGCTTCTCAGGGATTCATAGAAAGATACATTACAATCTGCAAAACTAAAGGAAAATGCCAAAGAACATACTAGCAGCACATTACAATATTACCAAAATATTAAATATTAATATTTTTTTTATCTGTTAAAAATCCAAACAGCTCAAAACCGACATGTGTGTGTGTTCACTGCACCACCCACGCCCACCAGTAAAAAGGCACTGAGCTTGGTGTGTAGTTTCAATTGATTCATTTTCATGATGCGAACCCGCCCATGAAATGACTCACATACTACATTGCGTCCACGTGGTTAAATTAGCGACTGAACAATAACCATGAATCAAGACGGAAGGGGTCCCATGATAGTGTGTCTCTATATTGGGAGCTACTCAAGTAGTAATCACGTGAGTGTTTCCATATCTAGGCTGACAGCTGTGCATTCACCCATGTTGCTCCTAACATCTTAGGTGGATGCTGCACAAGGTCATCGCACAGACAGCCCTGCCTGAGTGAGTGACATATTGAATCAGTCTTCAAAAGATATATAATTTCTAAATATCAAAAAATATATCAGCACTGGGCCACGACTGTTGTTTACATATATCAACAGAATTTGCAATCAATAAATCCACATGCCAACTGAACTGTATCTGATCCTACTACAGCATGCTACTTATTTTCTGCCTGATCAAAATGCCACGTGCTTGGCCAATGTACACCCACAATTAATTCCACCACTTAATAAAGAAAAATACAACCAAACAAATATAAATTCTTCAATTGAAGACATCATACTTACAAAATAATAATCCGTCCACACAGAGAGGAATGTTCAATGTTATCAGTTCCAATCACAACACGTCACTATGTGCCCATGCCACTCGCACCCTTTAGCCTAGGAGCTATTCCCAGCAAATAAATGACATCACGCTCAATTTGAAATGAGTCACATGGCTTTGTGCTGCTTTACCCTGCCCAGCAAATTCCAAAAACCAACTTTCTCTTAGCCAATCGCCGCCCACCAGCAGACTTGGCGGTTTGAGCCCATGTGAACAACTTACCCAGCAGCGCAGATGGGCGCAACGGCTAGAGTTGAGGAATTCCACGAGTCCTCCAGCACCATTCAGATTAGGGGCACCGAGAGTGCACACAAAAAGATCCAGCTTTGTCTGAGCATCCTTTGAATGCTCTCCAGTTTCCCCAGCATCCCAAATAGAAGGTTCCTCACACACATGCAAGCTTCCACCTTCCCCCCCCCTCTTCCAAACACACACACACACACACACTAAATCAACCCCACTCATTCACCCTTGCTCACATACGAACACACTTTCTGAACACAGTCACACATGCCCTGATAACTCGCTTTTCCCGTTGCCCACGGCCACAGGCAAACAATGTCCTCCTCTCCCCTCACCGTGGTACCCCTCCCCTCACTTTCCCCTACGTTTCGCTCCCCCTCCCACCCACCCAGTCAGCCCCGCTCCTCTCTCCTCTCCCTCTCTCCTTTGTTGTGGGGAGCCGTGATAGAGGAATTCCCTTGTTAGGACCGCCAGTAGGATAGCGCTCCCAGATGAAGAAGACAATGTAGTCCAACGGCACAGCAGTACATCCGCAGCTCCCCAGCCAATATCTGATATTTTCTGTCTCTCATGGAGGGGTAGATTTGGCCAGTTCCTCTATTATAGCAGCAGCAGTGGTAGCGGCACCACCAGCAGCAGTGACAGGCTTCCCAGTTCTGCCAAACCGTCACACCCCTGTATCAGGCTTGTTAGGCAGTGAGGGTGCACCCTTACCTTCCCCTAGCCTACTCGCTCTGTGCCTGCTAGCCCCCTCTCTTCGAAAGCCCCTCCTCCTGATTTTCTTTTGCCTCAGAAATTCCATACGGTTTTCTGGGGATTGGGGGTGCAACAGAAAAAAAAATGTTTTCAAAAGACCCCAACACTGCCCCCTCGAAACATTCACATGTTAAGTGACAGCTGCCCCAAACTCACTCTGTCTCTCTGTCTCGCCTCTCCCCCGCTCTCTATATCTCTCTTACTCTCCCTCTCTCACACACACACTCTGTGTGACTCTGTCTCTCTTCAGCTCACTCAGCGATTGCTGGGGAGTAGCAGAGCCGACCACAAAAGGAGGGACCCCCACCCACGAAACCAACCATCTCCTCCGTCTCCCACCCCCCACTCTCTGACCTTCTTCCTGTCCCAGTCCCCATTCAGAGTCAGCGAAGTCGTCGCCACAGCAGGGACAAAGACAACTAATTACAGTAAAACATCTCAGATTACTCTCTCAACTCACTTCCAGTCACCGCAACTCTGAGCCACAAACAAAGGGCCCAGTAATAAACACACACACATTCACACACATTCACCAACACACAAAGGACATTGGGTAGATAATAGTGTGTGTTTTCCCCAGATGCCTGCCTGGGAACGCGAAAGAAGCACCCCTGAGGTGAGATGCTATCGTTCTCTCTGTCCGTCGTCACAGAACAACTGCTTTCCACTCACCAAACAACATGCAAATGAGCCGATAGCAGTTAGTTCGGGTTAGGTCATATACTTTCCTTTCGATCAATAAATTATACCCTCCAACCACGACAAACCAATAAAACAATGGCCTAGTGTTGGTATTATGCGTCACACAGGTATCATCCTCCTGGGAAGTGTATTCATGTCTACTCTACTGGGAACGTCCCTTCTAACTTGGAGCACAGGTGGAAGAGCAACGGCTTTAAGCCCCCCTGCTTTTGCAAGAGCACCCAAGAGACTGAAGTGTTTATCTTTTCAGACCCTATCAGACCAGTTTTACACCTCTCATTTAAACCAAGCGCATCTCTGTCTCTTATAAGCTGTCTCCTTTTTCCTTGCTTTATCTCTCATCAATTCTTCAGTTTTTGGGGAACAAACATACCCCTATACACACATAATAATTACATTACATTATACTCCTTCTCATTCAGGATTACAGTCTTGGTGGGCAATAGAAAGGGGCTGACCAAAAGGTCCATTTCATCACTAAATCCATTCATTTGTACGGAAATGGTTCAACCATGAAATCACCACATGCACTTCTTTATGTTTTTATTATGGCCATAATATCCATAGCACTTGCATTCTTATTTGGAAGTGAGTCGGGCTTGAGTGAGTCAGGCAGTAGTTAATTATAATAAGTTATTTACTTCCATGGTTTAGGAGGAGGTTATCCCAGAGATAGCGGGCTGTATATCATACATTAACACTAACCCTTAGGGAATCAATACTGCCCTCCACAAATTGCTTTTATTGACGTCTCAAGTCATTGTCAAGACACTCTGTGAATTAATTTATGTTATATTATTGAAGAGTATTGTTAGTATTATTATTAATTAAAAATAAAAAAGAACAGTAAACACATTTAGTCCATAGCTAAGGGTTAATTTAGAGTCTATACAACTCTGTAATAAAATTCCCGGTTCATGTATGATTGAGTGCAAACACACTCTGCCAAGACGTGAAGCAGACTATTAAATATGCTCTGGGTCCAATCTGGCCATTCAGAATGAGCATGCTACTGCCAGAACCACAGTACCTACATCACAGCCCCCCTCCCATTCATGTCACCACCCCTTAATGTATGCAAAGGGGTGGTAAGGGAGACAAAAGCAGAGCCACAGAAAGGAAAACTGAAAATGCCAGTCAGCCTGGCTGCTAAGAGAGCGCGAGTGAACTGAATGTAACAACCCCACTAGGGTCAACTTATTTAACCCCTGAGGACTCCATCGCTGAAGAAAGGGTTAAATAAGGAACGTCCTCTTCCATCACACTTGAACACGACCACAATAGGGCTGAAAGATGGACATGAAATGTGTGCATCACTACGATGGACAGCCATCATGGGACGGTAGAGCGCAGCACAGAGCTTAGGCAGTGCGATCAGAATGAACCACAAAAAGGCTGTTTGTTTGGGTGTTTGTTAGAGCCAATGCTGTCAGCTGTTTAATGAGGATACAAGTGCCCACCTAGCCTCTCTTTCTCTCTGACATTCTACCCCTCACTCTCTCCCTCTCTCTCTCTCTTGAGTGCTGAGAGGAGCTGGCAGTGTTGACAACTCCACCATTTTGCCAGGGAGACAGAGGGGCAGTGACACCTGATCTCAGCTTTCAGCGTCCTCCAATCTTCTCTGTACTCATTCAATGCTTTCACCAACGCTTCCTTTCCTCTCCATTTCACTGTAATCACACACTGTAGCCTTGACCCAAAATGCTTGGGCTGATGATTCAAGAGCCACTACTGATATGTGGGATTAACACGTGGGTCCAGTCTGTACTGTGGTGGCAAAACACAGATCCTAACCTGGGATCCGGCAGACCTACTATGTTAGAAATTCTGGGAGGGAGACTCACAGAGACTTACCAATGCTGGCCAAGTTTGTATTCGCTGTTAAAGGCCAATTACGTGCTGACAGATCCCTGCATCGGTCAAAACAAATACGAGGAAAAAGAAAGTGGAACCCCCCCGTTCACCCAGAGACTATACAAGACTTTACAAATCCGAACAGCAGACCGGGAAGCCAGGGCTGTACAGTGATTTAGATGGTTTACTGTCACTAAAGTTGTACCCTCCTTCAGCCATTTATCCTCAAATTAAAATGTCCTCCCTTCTGTAAAGCAGAAAACCAAGGAGCAGCAGGTGAACATTAATACCGAATTGTTCATAAAATTAGAACCCCAAATTGAATAACGCTCTGAACCCTTGCTCAGGAGAACGGGAAAACTAAATAGATTATATGCAAGCTAGTTTCCCCCCCCCCTCCCCCCTTTTGGTCTCTTCTGCCATCAAATTAAATAAGAGCTCAATGGCTCCTCCACTCCACACACCATGTTCATTAGAAACGAAGGGGGGCTTTCGGACTGAGAGCACCATTCAGCATGCACACGGTCATTTATCACCCAAAGAAGGTGCACCCTACTGGGTTACCCAGGTCACTCGGGGCTCCCCGGGTACTGGGGCGATGGGGGGGGGGGGGTTTAGAGTTGTATTTAGAGGATGCCAGAGTTCACACACATCATCATCATGCCGTTTGATTCAACACATCCTAAGAAGACGGGATTTACAGCCATGGGGTCCCATTGAACAAATACATCAATAGAGGCAATAAAGGAAGGGGCGTTCTGGTCCAAAACAATATATGTTAAATTAATATTCAGAGAAAAGTGGGTCTTACTGAAGCTAGAGTACAAGCGTACTAAGAGATAAAATCAACAGCTTTGCTCAGAATTCCAAGCCTAACAAAAAGGGGAAAATCGAATTTGTCCATGCCTCATAAAATTAATTTAAACCTTCATCAGTCTTCTGGTTGAGGAGCAGAAAAGAAGGTTGACTTTTTAAGATGTGAGTGTCGGGTCAATGTTTGCTGGCTGTCAAGATGAGAGAAGAGGCGCTATAAAGGGCTGTGCTCTTTTCATTGCCCTGGTCAATCCCAGTTGTAAGGGATGTGTACATTGAGTAGTTAGGATGCAGTCTCTGCTGCAGAGCCTTGGAAACCAACAGTCTGATACACGTAGGGCCTTCATACCTTTTCCAATGCATACTATTAGAAATAATACATCAATAAAACTATTTAATGTGAGACTACTTCTCGTTAATCTGCATCTAACTGCCGGTGTCTGCATGGTAGAGAATTTATTAGAAAAAGAGATTGGTATCAAGGGGGTGAAACGTAATATTTTGAAGAAGGAATCAATTATTTGCTGATGCCAAAAAAAATCATGCTTGTTCTTGTTATTTAAGTGGGTCAGATAAGTGGGTCAAAAAATAAATAAATAAATAAATACGACGTGCTGTTATGCACCCCACAAGCAGAAACATGCAGTACTACCACAATGTTATAGTTATTAAGATCAGTGCCTATTGTAAGAAATGGCATTAAGGGAGTATCATGTGTGTTGTCCAGGGACCTGCTCTAGACATCAACACCAGTTCCTCAGATTTCCAGAGTTAGGAAAGGCCCAATTCTCAGAAACATTCACAGACGTGGATAAGCTCTTTCCTGTAACACGTCTATTCTTTAATCAGCGAAAGGGGGAGTATTTCATTGAGAGAGCTTAGAATTCATTTTCTAAATAAGGCCCAACATTACAAGATGTGCCGGTGCATGCCCAGCCGGCATTAAAGAGCAGGTGTGTGTGTGTGTGTGTGTGTCCCTCCTGTGTATTGTTGAGTGGGGCTGCACTGGTAAAGGGGAGAGGAGAGGGGATTGGTGAATGGGGCGGGGTTAGCCCCATTCATGCGACTAACTAACGAGTCCCCCTAGGCGGACTGCTAGCAGCAGCAGAGCAGACCCGGGCTATTATCATGACAAAGGCCTGCAGTAGGATGCAGTGTGATAAAAAGATAAAAGCCCCCCTCCCCCCCCCCCCCCCCCCTCTAACACTTGTGTTTTTTACTTCACACTCGCTCTCTCGCTGGCAGGAGAATACTAAAGTGAATCCCACACATCACGCATAACACAAGCAGACGTGGCTCTTTAGAATACAAAATTAAATAGAAGAATTAAGCCTTAATTATGGATAGGTTGATGTTATGATCATTATCAAATATGTATGCAAAAAACCTAACCAAAGTTATTGATAGGGATAGGTTAAACTGGTTCTGTCATACATATTTCATCATTATTTTGTTGAAATTTGCAGTAAATCAGAGAATATAATAAGGGAATAATAAAACCATTACCTAATCGAGCATATCAGGTTTGTATAAACACAGAAATTCAAAGAAAGAGCGTCGGAACCGTTTAAGCACACACTTTCAACAGGTGACTCAGCACCGGCAGCCACTCTGACATGTCAGCATGATGATATCGTCATCATTGGGGCTTTTTGATCCAAAATGTGACAATGCGACTCCCACAATATCAAATATCTCACCATGGAATTTTGTGTTTCTTCCATTTATGGAAGCAAATTCAAGACCATGAGCAGTGCATCAAGCATCTCCATGGTCAGATCGCTGCGACTGTCTGAGGATCAGGTCTGTTTAGTTTTTTTCGTCCAGCCTCTTCTGTGTATCCTCCCATCTGAGTCTAATGTCTTTTCAGAGCGCTCGCTCATGTGTGCAGAGGGCCTCCACCGCAGAGCCACGGCTCTCTGGCCCCGCCGTCCTGGGGCCCGGGCACAATAGGCTCGCAGCCGCCCAGCCTAATCCGCTGGAGCAACCTCAGGGAGAGCAGGCAGACCTCCTTGATGGTGGAGCCGGAAGGGGGGGTCTGCCTCCTTGGAGATAGTCGGTTTAATTATATACGTTTGCCTTTTCAAAATGTCCCTAACACTCCGTCTTTCTTGTCATCTCATTTCTTGATGTGGCCCATGATTCCTCCTTATTGATCCTAACGCGGCGTAGACGGGCATTCTTCTGCAGGGGGGAATTGGCTGTGGCGGAGGCCATGACGGTAGACTCATAAATGGGCCATGACTCATTTCTGACACTGATTCGTGGCTCATGTTCCTCCTGCCTGCGCAATTGGGTTTCAAACGATCCTTTAAAGAATTCATGCAATTTCAAAATGTCCAAAAGTCAGTTCTCCAATACAGATTGGCTGTGACATTTCCACAGGATGAGGGTGATCCTCATCTGTGTGTCCCAGACTGTCCCATTGTTCGTGGGATTCATTTCATTATGAGGGAGAGCATATGTGAGTGAGGATGGTGAAGAATGACAAATAAAGGGATGTTAAGCAAACGGGAAGAATGAAATGAATAATAAGAGCAACAGTGGTAATAGACACATATCAAAACAGTAGAAACTCACAGTGGGGTCCGGGGGTGGAAGCCTCATCTCCATGCTGTTCAGCCAGTGTCTCAGAGCTCGGATTTGCCCTCTGAACTCAGACTGCCACTGGCTCAAATCGTCTGAGTCCGTCCTGAAATGACAGATGCAAACAGGACACAACAGCGGATCTTATCTTACACAGTACCGTACAGTCCATCAGTCCCATCTGCCAAACTAATAATGATCGCTTGTTCTGATATGCTTGATGATAAGCAAAAATCAATCTCATAAAGACGTATTTTTATAGGTTTTTTAGAGTTTGGATTCAAAGGTGATGGAATAGGACAGCGTTTTGCTCAGTGGTCATTGGGTTTTACTTCATACATTATTCAGGCGTCCTTATTGGAGCGTCTTTCAGTTGTTAACTTCTAACATGTTTTCTTGATAAGCCATACCCATATCTCTGATCAGTCGACGTAGGCATCAGTGACTCTGACAAAGTTAAACCTTCCTCCTGAAAGACAAAATCAATGTTGAGAAGTGACTAATTGATCCATGTGTCAATTCATGGACTGGTGAAACTTGTTGAAATCTCTTATTGATTGCCTTCTCTTCACTTCACAACAGCAAACACTTGATGTATGGGTAAAATCCTCAGTTTACACTGCACATTATTTACCATATCAAAATTACTATCTCCTTCTTTACCTATTTGGATGCTAACCACAGGGTCCTTACCTCTATTGCACCAGTGTTTGATGCCAGGCTTGGCTGGGAATCACGCAGATCCATGTATCCAAGGGAGCCATCTAATGAATTCTGGGAGTTCTGCTGTGTTCCATTGTTTGCAGCAGGCTCTTCCAAACCCAAAGGCTAATATCGGCACAAATGGCAAATTGACACAAATGTGCAGTAATGGTCCGAGACCCTCTTGAAATTATTGATTAAATAAATAATGTATGCATTATAGTCAGAGATGATTTATATATGATTTTTGATGTTTAGGCAGCAACCCTCATAAAATTAAACAATTTTGTTTTATTTATTGACTCTTACTTATGTCCTTGCAGAAACAAAGAACATAGCCTGGCCTGATCAACATAACATAAATGAACATTGTGAATCACTGATGAGGTACAGTATTTATTACGTAATGTAGGAATGTAGCATTGTCTGTATGGCATCCTTAAGATGCATAATGTCAACCATTTATAAACTTGGAGTTAAAATGCAAGTTTCATTTGCATAAACCTCTATGTACTCAATATGGCTGCTGAGAGAGGTGACATGACATACTAAATCTAACACTGCCCCCATGTGGTAGACATACCAATAATTAAATACAAACACAAAAAGCATAGTTCATCGGCACACGATTGGGTTAGCTACCCTAGAATGGTATATGACAGGTTTAGCTACTTTGGCTACTTTTAATATTTTAAGGATTTGTGTTGATTTTAAAAGTATGGACACCAGGAGAAGCTCTTCAGATAATGTTTATTTACATTAAAGTATTATAGCATGTTAATAAATCTTAAAACCATACATTAGAATTAACTCCCCATACCATTAAAATAAAAATGTTTGCCCGATGAAATCTAAATGAGTTGCAGATAACAATTACCCTTAATAACTAACCCTCGTCATGAAAGAAGAATCTTGGACATTTAAATTTTTTATTATTTTACACGTCTGCCAAAAAATATTATTTGCAAATAATATTTTAAAATTAGTCACTCATGCAAGTCAAAACCATACCAAATAAAAACCATGAAAAACACAATGACAATCAAACAAAATGGAAAATGGAAAAAAGAGCAACAAACTACATAATGGCATTTTCAGATTGCAAAGTGAAAAGTGACATGAAATGGAGCAATAATATCAAACACATACATTCATGCAATATACTATTGCAGCAAAGATGCCACAGTTGATAAACTATATCATAGCACTTTGGTTTGGCTGAGTTTACAGTAAAAGGAAAAAAAGAAATACAAATACTTAGTGGACTTAAGACTAGATAAATGAAGATGTACTGTACTATGGATTCAGCTAAACTCAATAAGCCAAATAAACCATATATGTATGTGTGTGATGCTAGTGTTTGAATCAACACAAGGACATATTTACACAAATATTCAAGTAATAAATGACAATTGTGAATGTAGATTATTCCCCAGAAAAGTATCCCAAGAAGGTCAGGCTCTCAACTCTCAACTCTTCCAATGTGATGTGCAACGGAAGAAACAGCATTACTCAATGGAAGATCTAGAAATAAAAATAAGTATGGATTTAGCAATAAAAAAACATGCAGATGAAAAATGAACACTGAACACAAAAGTACAAATGAAAACACAATGCAAGTAAATCAACAATGCCAAAAAAGCTTAATAATAATGGTAGCATCTATATACTCAAACTGGAGTTTTACCTCAATAGCTGGATGGGATTGATGATTGCTTTGAAAGCCACCACAGCAGACTGCTTCCTCCGAGTAATTGCTGGTGCTCCTGTGACTGAGTTTGAATGAATGATACAACTGTAAATGAGGGATAAGCGGGAATAATTAGAAACAGTACACAGAGACATGCAGACAGAGAGAGGATAGATAAGGCACTTATAGGCCACAATTATAATGTTCCTTATCGATTTATCAATCAGTTTTTGTTTTGATCAATTGATTGATTGAGTATAGCCACCAAAGTTGTATGGTAACGGTAAAGGCAGCTGGTGTGAAATGATTATTCAACTGTCAAATTTGTAACAGACACATTTTAGCCAGATTATTTTGATTAAAAGTTCCGATATATATATATATATATATATATATATATATATATATATATATATATATATATATATAAAAGTATACAGGTAGATTGATAGAGAAATAGTGGTTGCAGAGTGATTCATAAATAATAAGAAATAGCAATATATGGTGGCAAAAAAATGAAAGAGTGCAAAACAAATGTGATGATCAAATTTCCACTTACAAGAGCCAAAATAACAGGAGGCTGGTCAATGATGGAGAAGAGGTTCATGTCTGACATCTCCTTGGAACACTTTACTGGTACCACAACTTTATCGAGGGGGAAGGATATGAATGTCGTGTATTGTGTAATATGTTGGATGCAATGAAAAAACAAAGGTGAGTGAAAGTCCACTGAGTACAAGGGGCGGATGGCAACCTACGTGAAGGCGATTATAAAGAATTTCTCGTTAACCTTGTACTTGTTTTTCTGTAGTGTGTGTGATTCTTAAGTGAATCTTTTGTGTGGTTGCCATTCATATATATACAACATCTCTGCAACTTAAATGATTATTTCTTAGTATGCGCCACTGAAAATAAACATCTATAAAAAAAAGTCAATCTCAATACAAAACAGAAATCTCTTAAAACGCTATCTGTTTTGGCACTTGTCAGGTTAATGTCAAAAAAGATAAAAATAGAGGGAGTATGCGTACATTTTAAGAGAAAAATAGGAACGCTTTAAAAATAGATTTGTTTGACTTACATATAATATATATATATTAGTTTCACAAAACATTAGTGTACATGTTTACCTATTCTCTAATGCAAAAAAGCTTTAAAAATATAAATTGATATATAGAGCAATAAACAAAAAAGTCTAAGATAATTCTAGCAAATCTTAAGGCATATGCTTAGACTGAAACAAATGTCCCTAATGTAGACAATTTCCAATATGGTCATGCAGAGGGGAAAAATAAATAATTTCCATCTTATTCTATACTATCATTCTCAATTGATTTATCAAACTATCTAGAGTGCATCACTGTCATCTGGGTCAATTTCAAAATGTCAAAGGTGTAGTTGGCTAACCCATGTTAGAATCTACGACCATAGCCGGATGAGGAGTTTGAGAATGAAGAGGAGGAGAAGTTCATGCTAAATCCAGAGCCTGCATCAATGCTGCCCCTCCGAGAGCCTGTTCTAGATCCTGTCCTGGAGCCAGTCCGTGAGCCGGCGGCAGACGTTGCCCCACTGACATTATACGGGCTGTAGAGCCCCTTGCTAGACTGGGAGGCGGCCTCAAGCAGCTTGATGCCAGTTCCTTCCTCCACCATGCATCTATCCATTGCATCTTTGAAGGAGATTTTCAGCTTTGTTTTGGGGCAAGTTATGTATTTTGAGTAAGCGTTGACATCCCTCAGCTTCTGTGCAGTGCGGGCATCAATTGAGCCCTTTTTAATGGAGTCATCTAGTGACACTCTGCCTTCAACGTCTGGCTCAATAAGACCACCGGTGAGATACTGGATCTCCAGGAAACGCTGTCCAGCCTCATAATACAACCAGCCCTTCTTAAGAGCTTGGGAAGCAGACATCCTTTCTTTAGTTCTGGGGTCTTCAAATCCATTGTATGCTTTTTGGGCTAGGCTAAGTCGATCAACCATGATTTTATCGACAAGGCCTTTCTCTGTTGCTTCGGGAACAGGGAGTCGTTCC
The DNA here is from genome assembly GCF_026213295.1 of Gadus chalcogrammus. NCBI lineage: Eukaryota > Metazoa > Chordata > Actinopteri > Gadiformes > Gadidae > Gadus > Gadus chalcogrammus. Next base: position 14,789,025 of record NC_079422.1, on the reverse strand, counting down.
CCAGTGGTCGGGTCGATTATACCCCCCGTGCAGGCCTGGGCCTCGAGTAACCTCTGGCCTGTAATATTGTCTACTAGGTTTCTGTGCATGGCTTCAGTGACAGAGACCTTTTCCAGGGTATCTGTGTCCAAGATCCCAGCAATTGGCCCAGTCTCTTCTGATGGATCATTCCATATCACCGCAGGTGCTTTAATGGTGGGTAGGGGACTCATAGCGAAAGAAGAGGAGGTGGATCCTGTGGTGGAACTAAATGATGATGTACGGGAACGGAATCCTCCCATGGTTCCCGAGAGCATATCAGCAAATTCACTGATGGACAAATTTCCGGAGCGGTATGTATCAAGCGAATTCTTGTCAATGAGACCACGTGCAAGAGCATCGTCAACGTCGTACTGTCTTCCGGATCTCCTGTCAGTGATGACGGATTTGACAGTGCCATCTGAGGACGTCATTGTGATCTCTTCCCATTCACACTCCTGCTCGGACAGCTCCAGATAGGTCTGGTGGTCGATGAGTCCCTTTTTGTAGGCTTCGTACACCGTCATCTCCCTGCCGGATTCTGGGTCCACGATGACAACTCTACGCTTGCGAACAGATGACTTGGATGATGACTTCCCCTCACGCTTTTTCTCCTTCAGGAGCAGAAGCACCAGACCGGTGTCTGGGTCTGTAATGCACCTCTCCATGAGTCCAAGATATGTGAGGTTCTCTTCGGTGTTGGGATCGAAGAAGCCTTTGGTGTCATCAGATGGATCAGTGAGAATCTCATTCATCTCCTCGTCGAACAGGCCACGTTTGTAGGCCACCTCTACAGGCAGACGATGACTTTCCTCTGGATCAATGATACCCCCTGTGGCAATCTGAGCCTCCAGGAGACGGATACCGTGATCTTTTAAGATCAGCCCCTTCTTCATGGCTTGGAACAGGGAAATTGTTTTGCCTGAATAAGGGTCTCTGTATCCAGTAACTGCTCTCTCAGCAGATAGGAGCTTGTCTTTGAATTCTGGCCCAACTATTCCCATTCTGACAGATTCGTGGACGGTCAATTTCAGGTTTTTAATTGGATCAATGACATAACCTGTGGCAGCTTGGGCCTCGAGCAGTTCAAAGGCAGTGCCTGGCCTGATCATGTTTTTCTTCATGGCCTGATAAATGGACAGACGGTCCATCGTGTTCTCTACATGCACTCCGGCAATACAGCTGGTTCCCTCAAGGTATCTTGATAGTCTAGCGCTAACCTCTTCCACTGTTATAAGACCTTCTTTCAACTGAGTGGCCGTCTCCTCATCAATGATCTGTGAACGTAGGAGCTCTTCCAGTGTAATCTGTTTTCTCAAACCCTTGAACGTCAACCTCTTATCTCCAAGTGACAGAAGGCGCAGTCCACCTACCAGCTTGCATCTCTTAAGCAACTGAGAATATGACAGTTTTTCCTCTGTGACAGGGTCAACAAATCCTTTGACGTCATCACTCAGTCTTTCGTTGGTCTCCTTGTTGATGTAACCTCTTTTCAGAGCAATGTCTGCAGGCAGATGGAATTGGAACTCAGGATCTATGATGCCCCCGGTGGAATTTTGAGCCTCTAGCATTTTCAGCGCATAATCCTCCAGCACTAAGTCCTTCTTCATGGCTTGGAAGAGAGAGATAATTTTCCCACTGTATGGATCTTTGTATCCTGTCACCGCTCTTTCGGCTGATAGAAGTTTGTCATGGATTTCAGGGCCAACTACACCCTTGCGAACGGCCTCGTCGACAGTCAGTGTTTCATTTTTAAGTGGATCGACAATGAATCCTGTAGCAGCTTGTGCCTCCAAGAGGCTGAGAGCAACTTCTGGCTTCAAGAAACCTCTCTTCATTGCTTGGTAAATGCTCAATTTAGCACTAGTGTCTGTAGTTACACCAGCAACACAGCCCGTGCCATAGAGATACTGCTTCACATCGGTCATTTCCATTACGTCTCGGACCTCTCGCTTGCCTGACTTTAGGAGGTTGTACAACTCTACATTAATGATTCGAGCATTGTACAGCTCTTCGATGGTTATCCTTCTCCTTATTGTTGTGCAAGACATGGGACCATCATTCATGATGATCTCTCTCTGCTCCATGATCTCAATTATGATTATGATCATGCGCTCTTTGGTGATGTTACCGGAGCGATACTCATCCATGAGCCTCTGCCTTTCCTTCTCTGGAAGAAGATTGGAATTCATGACATCCCAGAGATTCATGGACTCGCCAGTCAGGCCTTCAATTGGAATTTCCATTTTGGTGTTGGCAAGATCACTCTGCGTTTGTTCTTCAGTGTAGAGGTATGTTTTCTCCACAATAACGGGAGTAGGAGACTGGGGCTTTGAGAGGGGAAGAAGGTACATTCCTGTCTCTGGATCTTTTGTGCACTTTTCTCTCAGCTGTTTGTAGGTTACATGACCATCCGTTTCTGGGTCTGAGAATACTTTGTTGTCATCTGATTGTTCAGAGAGAGTCTTCACAATGTCTTTACTGAATATGTTCATTTTACAAGCAATCTCAATTGGGACACGGTGACTTTTAACAGGCTCGATAATTCCTCCGGTGACCATCTGTGCTTCCAAAAATGGCATTGCATGCTCTTTCAGAACAAGGTCTTTTTCCATTGCCTCAAACAGTGAGATTTTGTTGCCTGTGAAAGGATCTTTATAGCCAGTGACCGCCTTTTCTGCAGAGAGAAGTTTTTCATGTAATTCAGGGCCAACAAGGCCTGATTTAACTGCTTCGTCTACAGACAGGCACTGGTTCTTCACTGGATCTGTAATGAAGCCAGTTGCAGCTTGGGCCTCAAGAAGTGAAAGGCCAGTCTCATGTCTCAGGAGATTTCTCTTCATGGCTTGATAAATGCTGATTTTCTCTTGTGATGTTTCAAGATACAGTCCAGCAATGCTGTCAGAGCCCTGGAGGAATTTATTTACATTGGGATTAGCACTGACCTCTTTAGGTGTTGTTTTGCCTTCCTGGATAAGGCCAAAGGTTTCCTTGTCAATGATTTTGGAATTGAACAGAGATTCAGCTGTGACTGGTGCTCTGAGACCCTTGAAACTGACCTGTTGTTCTTTCTTGGCCTCTTTCTCATCTACAACTGTGATCACAATCCTTATGATCTTTTCAATTGTAATCTTCCCAGACCTGTACTGTTTGATTAGGTCACGTCTTTGTTCCTCAGTAAGATATTCAGAGTTAATAATTTCCCAAATGGTTATCTTTCTCCCTTTGTATGGCCCTGAATTCATCTCCACAGTTGCCTGAGTCAATGCCTCTTTTGTCTGGGACTCTGTATATTTCTGAATTTCCTTTGAACTGATTGCTTGATCGGACAGGGGTAGAAGTGGGAGACCTGTTTTCTTGTCAACAATGCATCTTGCAAACAGCTGTGAGTAAGTGACTTGTTCCTGCGTGTTGGGGTCAAAGAAGTGTTGATTTTCCTCTGTTGGTTTGTTTAGAAGCTGGCTAGTCTCATTATCAAAGAAGCCTCTTTTACAGGCAACTTCTTGTGGGATGTGGTGGCTTTTAAGAGGGTCAATGATGCCACCTGTGGTCAGTTGAGCATCTAGAAGTCGCATCCCTTGATCTGTAGGAATGAGATCTTTCTTCATTGCCTCAAACAGAGATACGGTCTGTCCACTGTAAGGGTCCTTATATCCAGTTACAGCTCTCTCTGCAGATAGAAGTTTTTCATGCAGCTCGGGTCCAACGATACCTGCTTTGACAGCTTCATCGACAGTATGCTTCTGATTCTTTACAGGATCAATAACATACCCTGATCCTGCTTGGGCCTCAAGCATATGCAAGGCAGGTGCTGGCCACATGATGTCCTTCTTCATAGCTTGATAGAAGGACATTGTCTCTTGGGTCGACTCGATCATCACCCCTGCAATACAGTTTGTGCCCTTCAGCGCGGTTTTGACGTCTTTTGTGTCGGACACTTCCTCTATGGTCTTCTTTCCAGTCTGAAGTTTGTTGTAGAGATCTTTGTCGATGATTTTGGATTCCAGAAGTTCAGTGGCAGGAACAGGTGCTCTCAGGCCATCAAAGGCAATCTCATTCTTCTTCTCTTTTTCCTCAGCAACAGTTATCACGATTTTTATGATCTTTTCAATTGTGATTTTTCCTGTCTTGTATTGACGGAGTAGGTCCCTTTTCTGGTCCTCTGTAAAGTATTCAGAATTGATAATTTCCCAGATTGTGACAGTCCTTCCTTGGAATTTCCCGAATGGCACAGACACTTGCGTTTTGCTGAACACATCCTTTGTCTCTTCCTCTGTGAAGATGCTTGAGCATTGAGCTGCCTTATCTGTGATTGGCAGGAGTAAAAGACCAGTGTCAGGGTCAGTGGCGCACCTTTCCATCAGCTGAGAATATGTAAGGGGTTCTTGTGTGCTTGGGTCAAAGTATCCCTTGGTGTCATCTGAAGCATTCTCCAAGCTCTTGCTCATTTCTGCATCAAAGTGACCTTGTTTGAAAGCTAATTCTTTAGGAACACGGTGGCTATTGATAGGGTCAATAATGCCTCCAGTGGCAAGCTGAGCCTCAAGAATTCGGACAGCATGATCGTGTTCAATCAGGCCCTTCTTCATAGCCTCAAAGGCAGAAATTTTGCTGCCAGTGTATGGATCTTTATAACCAATCACAGCCCTTTCGGCAAGCAGCATTTTATTATGCAGCTCTGGACCTATTAGGCTTTCCTTGACAGCCTCATTGACAGAAAGTTTCTTGTTTTGAATGGGGTCAATTAGGTAACCTGTGGCTGCCTGTGCCTCAAGAAGTATCATAGCTGTACCTGGAGTTATCTTCTTCTCTTTTGAGGCTTGATATATTGACATTTTCTGATGGGTCGGTGACAACAGGCCAGCAATAGAGTTCTTTCCTTTGAGGATTCCTTTGAGTTTTTCAGACTGTCCCAGATCTTGCACATTGGTTTTGCCCTTCTTCAGCTTGTCAAACTCTTTTTTGGTCAGGAGGCCAACCTCATGAAGCCTGCTGGCTGGAACCTTTTCGCGAATGCCATCGAAAGACAGAGGATCTGCCTTCCCACTGTCCACAGCATCTACACCTTGGCCATTTTGGACACTCTTTGTTGGAACCACCATCTGAGCTTCAGTTGCTTTTTGAGCCAGAATTTCAAGCTCTTTGTTTTTCTGATCTCTCTCCAGCTGCTCTAGTTTGTCACGTAAATTCTGGTTCTCCAATCCGAGTACCCGTTCCTGCTCGAGCCTCTGCCTCTCTAATTCTTGCATCTCCTTTTGCTTGTTAAGCATCTCTATCTCAGCCTCTTTTTGCTTGTTGAGGGCAGCATTCATGTTGGCCTGGAGCTTTTTCTTCTCTGCCTCCATCAGCTGTCTTTGGCGCTCCTGCTCATCTTGGAGGGCTTTCGCCTTTTTGACCTCTTCTTCAAACTGGCTTTCCAGTTTCTTCTTCTCATCTTCAATGAGTTTCTCTTTCTTAAGGAGCATCTCCTTCTCTGACAGGAAAGACTGCTGGAGCATTGTTTTCTCGTGCTCAATCTGTTTTTGCTGAGCATCAGATATCTGGATTAGAGAGACAAAAAAAAAAGTTAGGATATGTTTTAATTGCCACAAAATTCTCCAAACACTGCATTTATTTATTTTAACAATGGTTATTGTTTTGTAGAATGCACTCTGCTTACGCATATGGGCTCTTGTCAGTATTACAGTATACTTCCCATTTGTATTAAACCAAAATTATTTCTTTACCTTATCAAGATAAAACACATATTCAAATCAATGGAAAATGTTTGTTCAATTATTTTTAGTCTCTCTTTGGTACCAGCATAATCACATAAATCCACGTTAATAATTTGGATTCATTGAAAAATTATTTTATTCCATGGTGTCATTGTGCTCGAGAATATTGGGAACAGTTTTGCATTGCAACCGCTCTTTACATAGTCATTCATAATACCCTGTAATAACTATTAATCAAATCAATTTTTGCGTTTTGAATTCCCTCAACGGCATCAAAGTAGTTGACCATCTGTGGGTGAAGTCTCATGGGTTGAACAAGGCTGTTAACATTGCACCCAGAGGCATTCATTCAAAATAGTTAGACTTCTAACATCTCTTTGCAAATTGATAACAAAACCAATTTTTGCTAGTTTCCTATAAAAACAAATGATTATTTGTAAATGTTAACATTCCGTCGATATGCAGAATGACATTATAGGCCATAACCTTTCTCTCTGAGCTGCAAGTGTAATACTTGGATACACGCTTTTAGCAAAGGATGTTTTTTATTGCCTTGAAATGTTGAAATGGTCATTATCATTTATAATTATTGTGTCAAAATTGATTGCGTTAGACCATCGTCTGTGGTCAATGATTTTGAAATAATATGATGCATTGTTATTCATATTCATGGGACTTGAATAATAGGTGTCCATAGCTGTTTTTATTGAAAGGTGTCTTTTAGTATCTGCCAAATATCAGGATGATACAGGCAGATTTATTATCTATTCATTATTTATAATTATTCATTTTAATTGTAAAAGTTTCTTATCATTGCATATCTGAATATATTTTGACATATGTGAATATGTCAAAAACATTTTTCCTAGCCTTCATTGACGATTTCTTTGTTGAAATGCAATTGTGAAATATGAATGGATGTCATAAAATAAGATAAATAGTCCAACATTCCCACATTCAAGACATGATTTGGATGAGCACAGTGCACTGTACAAAAAAACAACGATTCAAAATCAAAAGGATGTGGAATGATGATTAGTAATTTGGGTGAAAGAGATAACGGCGGAGGTGTAGAGAAATGATTTGGAAAGAAAGTTAGTTTGATAGAGAGGGTTAACAATGACATAGACTGCTCCGTCATGTCATCCTTTACACAATACCTCTTTGGATTTATTTTGAAGTTCTTCGGCTTCCTTTTTCAGTTTATCCTTCTCGTTCTCTAGGTCTGCAAAAGCTTTGCGTAAGTCACCGGCCTCTTTACTGCTGAACTGCTGAACCTCTAGGTTTTTTATCTCTATCTCATGAAGCCTGGCAGCGATCGCGTCAGCTTGCTTCTTGAACTTCTTCGCCTCCTCCTGGGCTTTGCTCTGACCGTCACTAAGTTGAGAAACCTCGAGTTTGAGTTTTTCTGCCTCAGCTATGATCTCCAGTTTTCTTCTCCTCTCCGCCTCAAGAGACTTCTGGTAGCCCTCAGTTTCTTCTTGGAGACGCTGCTGCATGAGCTGTTTGTCCTTGAGCAGTTTCTGAGCTTGTTCTTCAGCCTGGTCCTTTTGTCTTTGAAGCATTTCGGCCTCGGCTTTCAGTGTGGAGGCCTCTTGTATGGCTTGCATTTTTTCTTTGAGCATCTTCTCTGCAAGAGCTCTTTGCTGACTAAGCTCATCTTCCGCCGCTTGTCTCAGGTGGGCCGCTTCTTGGGCTTCCACACTCAGTCTGGCGGCCTCCTCAGAAAGCTTCTTCATGTTCTCAGCCTTGTCGGCAAGGAATTTCTGCGTGTTCTCATTTTCTTTTTTGATAAGGCGCTGGTTTTCCCCTTCTATTCTTAGTTTCTGTTTGAGCAGCTCCTCCATGTGGACCTTTACTTTGAAAAGCTCCTCTTCCACTTGGGCCTTTTGCTTGACCGCATCGCCAACCTCATCTTTCAAGCGTTGGAGCTCGTCATCCAAGACATATTTCTGCTTATCTGTTTCATCAAGCTGAAGTTTAACCTTTGTAAGCTCTTGTTCCACTTGGAATTTTTGCTTCAAAGTTTGCTCTGCCAGTTTCTTGTGCTTTGCCATTTCGGCATCAGCCCGTTCTTTCTGTTTGAGTGCAGCAGCCTCGGCCTGTCCTCTTTTAGCAGCTTCAAATTCAGCCTCCTTCCTCAACCTCTCTGCATCCTCCTGGGCTTTTTGTTGAACTAAAGCTTCTTGTTCAGCCAACAGTTTTTGGCGCTCTGCCTCTTCTGCTTGTTGACGTAGGAGAGCAGCCTCATTTTCTGCATTCTTCCGAGCAGCTTCTGCCTCTTTGGCTATTTTCTTGGCCTTCTCATACTCCGCTTTGAGTTTTTGCTGCCCAATGTTGTCTTCTTGTTGTTGCACGAGGACACTTTGAACTTGATGCTCAGCTGCGCTGCACTTCTGGGCTGCCTGTTGAGCTACGATGATCTGTTTTTCTGCTTCCATGTCAGCCTCCTCCTTCTGCTTTCTGGCTTCTTCAGCTCTCTTTTTCAGACGCTCAACCTCGTCTTGGGCAATCTTGCGTTGCCTGCCAGCTTCTGCCTCTGCGGCCGCGATTTTCTTCACCTTTTCTTCGGCTTCCCTTCTTCTGTGCTCCTCTACAAGGGAAAGCTTCCGGAGTTTTTCTGCCTCTTCTTCAGCTCGAAGCCGACTTTGTTGAGTTTCTTCTGCAATGTTTTTCAGTTTGTTGAGCTCAAGCTCCAAATCAAGCTTTCCGGAAGAGGCCTTTTCGAAGTTGACCTTAAGAATTCGGATCTCTTCTTCCACAATTCTTCTCTGCTTCAGAGTGTCATCCACGATCGCCTTTTGTCTCTCCATTTCAACCTCAGAGGATTTCTTGAGCTGGACTATCTTCAATTCGATGTCTTGTTTGTGCTGGTTGGCTTGGTCTTCAAGTGCCTTCCTTTGGTAAGCCTCATCTTCAGCATGACGCCTGAGTCTTTCATTTTCAGCCTCCTTCTCTTTCAGGGCGATCTCAGCCTCTGTTTTTGAGCGGGTAGCTTCGTTAATGGCAGCAAGCTTCTCCTTGAGGATCCTTTCAGCTTCTCCTCTCTGGCGAGCAGCTTCGTCCTCGGCAACTTGACGTTGGCGCTTTGCCTCTTCGACAATTGATCTCAGTTTGCCTGCCTCCTCAGCTAGGTCCTTCATTTTGGCAGCTTCGTTCTCCAGGAGTTGCTTGCTCTTCTCGGTCTTAGACATGCTCTCTTTTTCCGCCTTGTTTTTTGATTCAATAAGCAGATCCATTTCATTGCGCACTTTGGCCAGCTCATCCTCCAGTTGTTTTCTTTGTTGTTGGGCAGCGACCACTTCATTCTTCAGGCGGTAAAGTTCATTGTCGAGAAGAGACCTCTGTTGTTCAGCATGGTCAAAGTCTGCCCTCAGGCGGATCAGCTCTTGTTCTGCGTTGAGTTTCTGCTCAGCTGTTCCCTCAGCCAGCTTCCTCTGCCTCTCAAGTTCATTTTCAGCCATCTCCTTCTGTTTCAGGGCAGACTCCTCTGCTTTGGCTCTCCTTTTGGCCTCACGCTCTGCCTCCTCCTTTTGTTTTTCTGCTTCTTCTTGGGTAACAGTCTTTTTCTGGGCTTCTTCTTCAGCCTGGAGTCTCAGACGGAGGGCCTCGTTGGCTTTTTGACGCCACTTTTCAAGCTCTTTTTCAGCCTCCTCCCTGGCAGACTCAGCGTCCTCCTGTTGCTTCTTGAGTCTTGCTGCATCTTGCTGCAGCTGGAGAACAGTGCCATGCTCTTGTTTGAGGGATTCCTCCAACTTGGTAGTCTTCTCCACATAGGACATGCGCTTGCTTTGGAGCTCAGCAGCTGCGCTCTTCTGGGCTGCTTGGTGGGCCACCTTGATTTGCCTTTCCTTCTCTATTTCTGCCTGCTTCATTTGTTGCACGGCCTCCTCTGCTTGCATCTTGAGGTTTTCCAGGTCTTCAAGGGCCCGTTGTTTTTGCTTGGCAGCCTCCTTCTCAGCTTCTGATTTCAGTTTGAGTTCCTCCTCCGCTGCGCGTTTTTTATGCGTCTCTTCGTTGACTTGTATGCGGAGCTTCTCTGCCTCTTCTTGAGCTGCTTTTCTGAGTCTCTCAGCCTCCTCTGCCTTGTCACGAAGCTGGTGTAGCTCAGACTCTGCAACAGACTTCTGTTTTACTGTTGTCTCAAGTTGAATTCTAATGATGCGGATTTCTTCCTCAATCTTAGTGCGGCTATATAAGGCTTCATCCACTTGTTGGCTTTTGTTCTTTATTTGCTGCTCTGAGAGGTTTTTGAGCTCATGCAGCTCCTGCTGGATGTTTTGCTTCTGATTCTGTGCATCAACAGCGACAATATCTCTCCGGCTGACTTCTTCCTGCATTTTGAGCTTTAGCTCCAGGGCTTCTTGCTCTGCCTTTGCAATTGCCTTTGCGTGTGATTCAGCTAACTGTTTTTGTTTTGCTAACTCGGCCTGTATTTCTGCGAATTTTTTCTGCTCTTCCACTTTGTGTTTCTGGGCAGCTTTCTGTATTAGTGGAAGGAAATGGTAAAGAAAGGATCATAATCAAGCAAGACGTTACATTAATTGGCTCCTGTGGAAAGTGGATTGGAATTGCGATTGTTTTCTGTAATCACATTCCAATCACACTTGGAAAGAGAGCGACTTAATGTATCGTCTTACTTATTAAATGTTAATGTAAAAGGTTAGGTTAGAGTTCACAACAAACATTACGGTGCAATGGATATTAAAATGGATGATGTTAAAATCACGATGCAGTTAAAAAATATAATCAAACACGAACAAACACAAGCATTGTTAAAGAAAATAATGGATGATGGTAGGGTTGTTGTGGAGGTGGTTGATGTGGTGGCAGGTGAGTGATGGCAATTGAAAAACATGAACAACTACATCACTTCACAACACATGTGGCATGCAGCTGTAGCTTCTCTTGCAATAACTCTTTTAAATGCAGTTAAATAGAAGTTAAATATCAACATGAATTCACTAATATTATTTGAACAGGGTTTTTTTATAGCATTGGCAGTAATCTAACTATTGCCTGTTTTGCAAACAATATTCCTTTCATCCTAAAAAAAATTGAATTTGTATTATTGAAACAATTCAATATTAGTAAAGATAACATTATTAACACTGTACAAGTGTTTCAAAGCTCCATTCATATTATTAAATAAAATAACGCTTTAATCCTTTGTTTAATCTTTTTGCATCCATTCCCACAGCATCTCACTTCATGCACAAGGAGCTCTTTATGTCACTATTCTTCAAGAAGTAGGCAAGCAGAGGTCAGAAAGGTGAGGCAGTTGTTAAAGGAGGCAAAAAGCAACTTCATGTTTTAAAACAAAACCTTTGAAAGGGTAAGCAATGACATTGCTTATGATAAAAAGAGAAGCAAGAACTATAGCATATAAGAATAAATGACATTTATACATAATATATAGCAGATTGAAGGCATGAAAGTGGAAGAGAACATGTGAGATTACATGAGAGAGCAAGATAATGTGTTATTAAGGTACCTTAAGTATAGAGTATAGTTTACCTCTTTAGAGCCCAAACAAGTTAAGCTTTGACCATGCCAAAGCATTGGCAAGCAGTTAAGAGAATCAAAAAAAAGAATGAAACGTTAGGGTTAGAAAAAGTTTGCACATTTGAAAGTAGTTAATCTTGGCCATGGAGAGCTAAAGACCAAAGTTGCAGGGTCTTTGGCTGAAGCATTTAGTAGGAACTGTGAAATGTACAGCCGAATGACAAAAACATAGGCAGTTATATAGCAAGAAAACAAAAGGTGCATAGTGAAACAAAGGATCCCATTATACTAACATAACAAAACTAATGCATTATGAATGAGGGATGGATGGTTTGGCCAAAATTAAATTGTATTAATGCAAGATTGAACGATGCTCTACACTAACACTGCATACGTTTGGTCGAAAACTGACGTTTTAATAAAACTCATGCGTCATACTTAATTTTAGAAATGCATTTTGTTATTACACACCATTGCATTAACCCTATATTGCTCCCAGCTTTTTTGTTGTGCTAATATTATTTGAAGGACAACACTCAACTAATAATCATACACTGCAAAAAACCTTGCGGATCAGCTACAGCATGCCAATGCTCCACACTTTTTGTCAATGAAAGTGTAAAAGTTGTCACCAGTAATTCACTGGATTCAATTCACTGTGTGTGTGTGTGTGTGTGTGTGTGTGTGTGTGTGTGTGTGTGTGTGTGTGTGTGTGTGTGTGTAAATGTCTGAACGTGTGTGTGTGCATGTTTGTTGGTATGCATAGCTTTTGTTCCGTGGGCACTTGTGAATGTTGATATGCGTGAATGCAGGTGAGAGGGAGAGAGAGAGTTGGTTATGTGTGGGTGCATGCATGGGTTTTGGTGGGTGAGCGGAGTGAGCGGACGGTCGGTCGGTCGGTCGGTGCTGTTTGGTCAAGGTAAGGTTTGGGGGGTTCCGCGCATCGGTAGGACCCCGCGGGTTGTCACGAACCTCCTCGTCCTCCAGGCGGCGCTGTGTGTCGGTGATGAACTTGATGTACTGGCTGGTGAGGGTCATCAGCTCGCTGTAGCGTGTCCTCAGCGTCACGTACTGGGGGAAACATTTCAACATGCACCACATTCAGCAGGGGGGCCTCTGAGACGAAGCTTCCTGACCTTTTGGGGCCAGAGGCAAGCCACGACCGGGGTCTTGATCAGATTTAAAGTCGTAGGATGTGATGATGAAAAAACATGATATTTCTAAGATATATTAAGAGCAATATTTCACACACAGTAGATGTGAAATGTCAAATGAAGCAAATGGTAAAAAGTTATAATTATATGAGAAGAAGATACATTTCATTAGCTCACTAGCCTTGCCTTATCGATGTTTGGAATTCAAACAAATGTTATGGCACACCAAACTCTTCCTCAGGGAACGCCTGTGTGTCTTGCCCCAAAGTTTGGGAAATGGGCTTTAAGTGATACCAGGGATGTATCTCTGCATCGTCTGATACATGGTGATAAGGAACACACACAGACCTCCTGGATGATGTTATCAGAAGCGGAGTCCATCTTGTTCTTCTTCATGGGTGACGTGAAGGGTTCCACTTGAGCTTTGTAGGCCACCAACTGGAGTTCATAGTCCTGGAACATAACATTCAGACTCTGAGTCTCAGTAAATAAATCCCAGAATAAACTAAACAGATACAATGTGAAAGAAAAATGATTTTACATTTTTAATTACAAATTCAAACATAACAATATTTTAAAAAATGTAGGGTCATTTTACCTTGATGGTGTCAATGTAGGCCTTTGCGTAGTTATGACACTCATCAACCTTGTCCTTGTTGTTCTCAATCTCCTCCAGTAGTTTCTGTAGTGAAAAAATGGTTTTAATGCCATTGCATTGACAAACTAGCTGTACAGCTAGAGAGAGAGAGAGAGAAAGAGAGAAAGAGAGAAAGAGAATAGACGACACTAATGAATTGAAGAACAGTCATCTTAATACAGTACCTTCTCCTGGGCCAGTTGCTCCTTCAGTGTTTTGCTGTCGCTGATGGACACTGCCTGGATCTTCTCCTGCCTCTGCTTGGCGTCTCCGATCCACTGGATGAGCCAGGCGTAGCTCTCGCGGTAGTAGCCCAGCTGGCGGCCCAGCTGCTCCAGCTCCCTGTGGCGCAGGTCCATCTGGGTGAACACGGCCCTCCAGCGGTCCTGCAGCCCGGACAGGTGCCGGTGGTAGTGGTCCAGCTCCACGTCGCGCTCGCTGTGCACGCGCGACATGCGGTCGCTGGCCCCCGATGCCTTCTTTAGCTCCGTCTCCAGGGACTCGAAGGCCGGCTGCTCCGACTCGGCCGCCGCGTGCAGTTTCTGAAAGGGGGGGGGGGGGGGGGGGGGGGGGGTAAGGAAGGGAGGAGGAAAGGAAGGAAGGAAGGAAGAAATAATCAATATTAATTAGAATGGTAAGAAAACATTTAAAAGGAAGCAAGAAATCCAAGGAAAGAAGAAAAAGCAAAAGAACAAACCAAAAGTCAGAAAATAAAGAAACATATCGTTGTTTTAAATGAATGAAGACCAACCATTAAGTTCCCACATAATGAATATATATAGATATAAAGTATGCAGAAAGCCAAGCCATGTTTGTTACCTTGAGCTCGGCCCGGCAGGTCTCAACCTCCTTGACGTCATTGGGCACGGTCTGGACGTCACGCAGCTTATCCTCGTACTTCTTGAGCACGCCCTCGGCCCCCTGGCTGCTGCGGATCACCACATCCACCGTCTTCAGCCTGGAGGTGACGAAGATGAGAAGAAACACATTGTGTCATTGGATGAATCAAATGGGTGCTCTGGCCTTCTTGCGCAAAAGGCATGTTCCTGAACCCTACGGCAGTGTTTCTGAACTCACTTCTCCAGGTAAACAGAGGAGAGCATGTGGGCGTGGTCCATCTTCTGCACGGTGACCTGGAGCTCGGAGCGCAGGGCCGGGGCTGACGCGGGCTGCTGGGGGGAGGACAGTACCTCCTGGGTCTTCAGGGACACCGTGTCCACCTCCTTCTTGATGCGGTCCAGTTCGTTGTGCTCTTTCTGCAGGGGAGCAACAGAGAAGGGAACGTTAAGTCAGGGCGGAGATCCTTGATCAGGGATCATCACGTACACATTGTACAGTATGGACAACCATGTTATGCTACGAGGTCATTGCTTTCTATTGCATTAAGTGCATTGCACACACGTGAGCAGTACACATTCTTGACCAGTGGAACTGCAACAAAACAACCTATGTGATGGAGAGCCACGCCCACCCACAGTAGAAGACTATGTACAGAACATGGTGCGTCAGAGGCCTCAGCACTGTACCTTCTGCTCGCTGGTCTTGAGAAGGCATTCCTTCAGGGGCTCCTCTCCCAGGGGCCTGCGGATGCGGTTGACTGTGTGTGTCTCACAGTCCTCGATACGCACACGCAGGTCCTTCAGCTGGGAGGTGTACGACTTGCACACAGACTCATATTGCTCACCTGTGCCGTTGCATGGGTTTGAGTGAAGGAACAGAAGAGAAAGGAAACAGGGTTGAATATGTGATCATTGCAGGAATCGCAATGGTGAAATGGCATGTGTATATGAGATTGTGGACCATAGCGTTGCATGTTTAGTTTGTGTTCGTGAATTAGGGCGAATGTCTGCTCAAGACTTACGTAAACATCCTTAAACATACGTAGAGCAAGCAAGAACAAAACAGTGTTGGGTTGCAATATCTATTCAATATCTCTTCAAAGCTTACATTCAGTGATGCGTGTGCTTTGGCAGCAAGTAAACCACAATAAAAAGTACATTCAAAGCAATTGGTAACAAATAATTTAAAGCGAGAGGCTATTTAGTGATACTGTTTTACCTATGTGCATGGCAAAATAAAACATAGCTGTTCAACCACTGCATCAGAACAACTCTTACGCTGTGAACCAAACAATCAATGAACACATGCAATCATCCCAAATCCTTGTGAGCCAGATGAAGCTAAACCGTGGGCGTGAATAGTATCACTTACTGTGTGGACTAAGCAACACATAGAAAATACATATTTTTGTGTTTCAAAAGCATAGGCCATACACATGCTCGCTGAGCCAGGCTTAAACAACATGGCCTTTGTTCAGCTTGAACGTCACTCACCTTTGAGTTTAAAAACCACTGACCCTAAAAAAGGCGAACCGACAATTACATTCAAGGTTTCATACACCAGCTCCAGTATATCTCTGTTTGCGTCCCTAACACAGGTAAAGGTACAGATTAGCGGCTACGGTTTGCAGTTGTGGCGCACTCACCTTTCTCCATGGAGCTGAGCAGGTTGTCAAAGTACTGAGTGGTCTTGTTGTACTCCCCCTCCACCTGCTGCCGGTCGTCGGGTCCAAACTGCTGGGAGTCCTGGCTGTCACGGAGGAAGTCCTGGTAGTGGAGCTGCAGGTTCCGGATCATCAGCCGGTACTCGTCTTGCTTCATGCTCTTGAACTGCGGGAGGAAGGGTGGGGTTATGTTATAGGACGTTATAAACTGCCTGCTATAACTTTTTATTACATCTTAAAGTAGTACTCTATTTTGCATCGAAGCACAACAAATATTTGATGTTTTGAAATTTGGGGCCAAAGTCCACCTTGCTCTTGTTTATAAAATAGATTGACCTGGTTACGATGTTAACAATAGCTTATAGATATATCAAAATGTGAGCAATATCACAAGGTTAACGCCCATATCATTGCTGTGAATAGTGGACTGACCATGGTGATGTTCCAGGAGCGGATCACTGTGATGTCCTTCATCAGGTACTGCCATGACAGCAGACCCTTCATGTCGATGTGCATCTGCTGCCACATAGTCACCATCTGCTGGTGGCCTGCGTCCAGACTGGGGAGAGAAGAGGATGTTAGGTAAAGAGAGTGTATCATTTATAGATATAGCTCAGTTTTTAACACAACCACATAATAATGATTACACATACTTCCTGCATTTACTTTTCATTTGTTATACAATTCATTTGTTTCTTCATATACATTCATCATTTACTGTCCTGTATGTCAGGTGACAGAGACACACAGTTTTTCTCATTGCATCTTGCAACAAATATAGAAATCCCGTGCATCTGAGCGGCTAGAGACACTGTATGGTTTAGTATAGCATAGTACAGTGTGGCATATAAATGTGTTTCCTTACCTAGCCACACTGTCCATAGCATCCTTGTTGACCGGAGGAACCATGAAGCACACGGAGGGCACTACGGCCTCGTTGCCCGATCGGTTCAGGATCTTCCACTTGAAAGGCGCAGAGTTGTTGAGCAGAGCACACTCATCTCCTTTATGGACTGTGATCTGCAAACATCATGTCACAGGTGGAACCTAGTCAGACCACCGGTGGTGTCTTGGCTAAACAAGCCTGCAGGAACCTTTTGGATGGTCCTTGGATTTAAGGGTTAGGTTTAGCCTAGACTGGTGAATATATAATGGGGAACCCTAACCTCAGCCTGCTTGAAGTCGCAGACGGCCTGGATGGGTAGCTTTCCTTTGATGGCGGTGGTGGGGTTGCGAGGCTTCAGCTGGATGATGGTGCGAGCCCTCTTGTTCAGGCTGCTCACGTTGGTCTTAACCTCGTTCAGCTGCTCCTTCTCCTCCTGTTAAAGACACAACAACAATGACAATGTAACACCCAACAACATCACATTGGTCTCAAGCAATCTAAAAGACTCGTTTTAATCTTGAACCCTCTCACTGGTACAGGATTTGCTTTGTTTTAATGTATGTTTTTACCGATATTTGTTTGTTTATTAGTTAATTGCATTGCATTTGTAAAGTGACTTGTAAAGTGACTTCTTAAAAAAAGCGTATTATCATGAACAGCCTGGGAGCACTGAGCCAGCCTACCGCAGCGTCCTGCAGAAGGTCTTCCAGGCGCGTGGCGGTGGTGGCTCGGTCGCAGCTGTACTTCTTCTTCATGTTCTCCTGCATCTTCCTCATCTGCTCCTGAGACTCCTTCACATCGGCGAAGAACTGAGGGAGGGCCAGACACAAGTCTTTGTTAACGTTCTGTGGCCTTCACTTCTGTGTGGTACGCAGGGAGCACGACAAACCGCCTCATCTTCATCATCGCTGCGTGATGCGGGGCGTTCACCATCGAGAACTGAAGCGCTGCTATTTTGTGTACCTGGTAGTAGGAGGTGTTCTCTTTTTGATGAGCCTCGATGCAGCAGCACAGCTGAAGGATCCAGCTCCACTGAGTCTGCAGCGCAGCTGTGAAGGCCTGGAGGATGCAGAGACAAGGATGGGGGGAAATCAATGGAGAGGAGCTAATGGGTTGAACAACCGGTCCCAGTAGGTGCTAGGGATATATCTGTTTCATAATGAGGTAGGGACTACACCTAATGTATATTAGTTTCGGGATCAAATGATGATCCTCTGATAATTCACAATAATCATATTTTCATGCATTTACAAAGTTATTTAGGCACTCATACACACTTTGTATAGAAGGTTGCGTGTGTTGCATAAGATGATCTATACTATGTGTTTGGAGATATTGCTGATGGTGTTGTGTTTACCTCCACTGTCTTCTTGCCCGGGTGTCCCTCCCTGATCAGTTTGTCGCCTGTGGTCTGGATGTCGTTGATCTTCTTCTCCCTAAGCTCCAGCTCCCGCATCAGACCCTGAAGACAACAGAAGAGATCTGTGTTCACAATGCGTCATATTCACTTATACCTTCTCATTCCTTCCATTCAACTCTATCGATTCACTGCTCCCTGAGGTGGTTCAGTCAAGAGCCTGATATGCGTTTGGGTTTGCAAATAAGATTATTGTTGTTATTATTATTATTGTTGTATTGTTCGTAATACATTAATTTCGCAAACAAATTCAGAGCCAACAAATGTAAGGGACAACTGCAATAAAGTATGGGATCGGTTGAACAGGGACTGCGTCAGGCCCACCCACCGAGTAGTTGTCCTTCTTGGCGGTCATGTTGGAGTTTCTGTCGCTCCAGTCGAAGTTGACCTCCTCCTCCTCTTTGTCATTGAGCCACATCAGCTCTTTAGTGGCGGCGCTGACAAAGCCGTTCAGAGACTCCAGGTTCCTCAGGCGCGACTTGGAGGAGTTCTGAAATACGCAGCAAATCATGAGTGAAACACGGCAAATATTAATTGTAGTATAGAAATAGTCTATAACGTGGCATACATTGTGTATGATTGACTATATTTACCAGTAGTTTGGCGTACTGAAGTTCCAGTTTACCCAGGTAATCTCTGTATGCTCCCTTACTAACAGGAGACAGCTGTCCCTAAAGAGAGTACATTTTTACTAGACTTACAGAGAAAATAGCAAAGGGACAATAACAAAGCAAGCAATCGAGAAATTATTTTGTTGAATATCGTTCAACAATATTGTTGTCTATCATGTAACATCGAAAAAAAATATTTCCCAAATTGTTACAAAATTGCCCCATGAAATCTTCCGAAATGCCCCCAAAGAACATTACATGAGGCAAAACCAGTGAGTCTTCTACCCTGGTACGTACCTCATCAGTCTTGGCCCTTTCGATCTTGGCCCGGAAGTCCTCAACGCTCTGGTGGAGACCCCGGTGGCTGCCCAGGTTGGACTCCACAGTGGGCAGGTCTGAGCCCCACTCAGACTCGTTGATGCGGCGCTGGTTCTCCTCCACCCAGGCCAGGAGGTCCTGGGCGTAGCGCAGCGTGACCCCGTCCAGCTCCGGCCGCCCCTTGGAGGACTGGCTAACCTGGGCTATTTGATGCATGGTGGTCGTCACGGTGGTCTTCTGACGCAGGTTGTGATCCGTGCGCAGGTTCACCAGGCGCTCATGGAGGCGGTAGACCCTACAGGAATGGAAACATCATAATTGGTTATGGTTTTGCTCTGCACGTATTTGGAACCAGTCCATTAATTGAAGGCAGCTGGTTAAAGCTTGAGTGGGCAATCTGGAGAAACCAGATTTTTTAAGTACCCAACCGAAAAGGTAGACAAAAAAGGTGTCCATTGAATTCTTTTACTCAAGCCAAATTAAATGAGGGAATATTTTATTACAGTCAGCAAGACTGCTGACTGTAATTTTTAATTTTTAAGTAATTTTTGTCATTGCATTTGATTTATTGACTGCTGTCGGGACGTAAAGCGATTTTCAAGAAATAGCACTATAAATGCTTCTAAAATAAATGACCTACCCTAGTTTTAACATCTCAGAGTACAAATGTAAAAAATAATGTAGAAAAACCTTTGCTCTTCACTGACCTGCGATATATCTGCTCAGACTGCAGGTGGCGCCCGTCCTTCAGGAACTGCACATCGTTGAAGAGCAGGCGGATCATGCCGTCGGCCTTATCCAGGTCCCGCTCCACCTCTGCTGTGTACCGAGCTGGTTTCCCTGAATTCAGCAGACGGAGGTCCTGCGGGTCACAACAACACTGATATTTAGTTTCTCCAATAATAAGACCCAGGAGAGTCACAAAGCGACAACATGGAACCGTAGCTAATGAAATACCAACTCTTCACCTCAGAGACTTTACACATTTCACAATAGAGAGCCTTTTCATATTTCCATAGGAACATTTACCAGACATTAATAAGTGAAAATGTGAAGGTGTAAGACTATCCAGACTCCCGTTCTTTAATAGGAGGAAATATCTTATGCCGTAGCTCATGACGGAAAATTAAAAAAAGCCATGTGAGATGACAAAGGGATTGCTGACTAGTAATCCTGGATGAATAGAGACAGAGGGAGGGAGAGAACAGAGTCCCGTTGTTCTCCCAGGATGGTGACCTGTCTGGGACCGGGGTCTGTCTCGGCCTGGGGTCTGTATGCGCGACTCACTGTCTGCATCTGGCTGTCCAGCTGGTTGAGCTGCTCCTCACAGACGCCCGACTCCATCTGGACCTTGGTGACGATCCTCTGGAGCCTCTCAAGTCTGGGGAGGGGAACAAAAGACAAGGAGAAGGATGACAACCTTGTTTCAACATCCCAAAAGTATGACGCGAGCAACATCTGTAACTTCAGAGAGTCAGTCACTATGTTGGTTTATTGTTTTGTGTTGGTCCAATTAGTCAACCAACGTGAATACACAAAAACACAGACATTTCTATGAAAAAACAGGATACGGGAAACACGCAGCACTAAAGAAAAGCCTCGCTCAGATCTGACAGAGGTTTGTGACGGAGCAGGTAGTGTAACCTATGAGGGTCCGTCAAAAAGGCCATGGGACAATTGATCGTCGGTTCAAAATAATCAAACAAATCCAAACAAAAAAACTAATTTTAAAGTGGGAATATTTTATCCAAATGGAGACAAAAGTCAAGCGTTTTGAATTCAGCCACATTTCAAAGCCATGAGGGAGTCCACTCAGAGAGTTGAGCAGACAGTCTTGTGACAGAAAGACCAGCCCACTACCCGGCATGACAAACTATCACTGAAATAAGGCTGGACATTTACCATGGCCCGCAAATAAAAACTAGATGTATTACTTTATTATGCTTTCAGATCCTAGGGTTAGAACTAAAATATGATTAATTTTTTGACCACTCAGAAGGTGTGTGTGTGTGTGTGTGTGTGTGTGTGTGTGTGTGTGTGTGTGTGTGTGTGTGTGTGTGTGTGTGTGTGTGTGTGTGTGTGTGTGTGTGTCAGAGTGTGTGTGTGTGTGTGTCAGAGTGTGTGTGCATGTGTTTGTTGCATTCGTGTTCTCCACCCCTTTAAATCAACAGTGTTTAGATAGTGTTGTTTCCCGATCAAACATTTTTTCCTTTGGAGAATTAATACTCCACTAATCAGTGGAGATGATAATACACAGTTCAATCTAAATGAATGATGACCTATATAATTCAGCTGTATGGTGCAAGCCTATTTGCTCTCTGAGGGGTAGCAATCGACAGCTATATCTGTACGAGGAACGCTCAACAAGTGAATTGTCATAACAGCAGGATACGTTTTAAAATGGCAAAATAGGAAGGTTGCCCAACCTTCCTATTGCATTACTGTGGTTGGGCAACCTTCCTTCAAAATAGTCGTTGAACCTGCTGCAGGTTAGATTTTAGAGCAATATTTGGAGTATAATTCAAACCGAAGGTGCATGAATGCATCACATCTAACCGGCAGAGGAACGTATGGAGGGAGGGAACATAGTGTTGTTTATTTTCTAAATCTTGCTCTCTTCTACTCTCTACAGCGCTCATGTCTTACCGACAGCAGCTTTGAGCTCACCTTTCAAACTCTATTCTGAGCAGCTTTTCTCTATCCAGGCAGGCAGAGTGCAGGCGTCCCCATTCCTTCTCCACGTCGATGGGGTGGTAGCCTGGGGGCACCTTCACCTGGCCCGCACGCACCGCGCTCTGTAGGCAGATGGGACACCATTACACATCACAATATAATAGAGTGGAGAATAGACCAGAGGAATGACTAGAGAATAGATTGGAGAATAGAGCAGAGGAATGAGTAGGGAATAGAATGGAGAATAGAGTAGATAATATAGCAGAGTTTGCAGAATAAAATAGAAGACGGTATAGAAGGTACCTTCTGTACGCATATAAGCATATAATTCCTGGACTAGAGAAATAAAGTAGGGTAGAGTTGAGAATGGAGTAGAGACTAGAGTATAGTAGAAGATGATTAAAAGAAAAATTAGTAGCGTACTACAATAAACCATGATACAATACCATGCACTAATAGAATATAGAAGGGTAGAGATAGGGACGACTTGCCTCAAAGGTTTGATAGATCTGGTTTGAGCGGTTCTTGTCAAGCTCTTTTGCAGGCAGTTCTGTCTCTTTGAACTTTAAGAACTGGCGCCACAGGATCTGAATGGGAAACATAACAGTGGTACTTATAATAATACTTCAACAACACATGAATCATTTTGTTTTGTCTTTCCAAGAAAAAGTTGCCACTCTTTGTGTCTCATTTTATGCTTTTTTTCTAATTATATAGATAGGTACCTATCGCATTACTGTGGTTTTTCTTTTTAACATACATACTGAATTGACTAACTATTAAAGTTGGAACATTAATCAAAATGGGACAGCATTATAAACTTTTGATGAAAACAAAAGAAAAACAAACACACACACGTACAACACACACACACACACACACACACACACACACACACACACACACACACACACACACACACACACACACACACACACACACACACATAAACACAGAGAGTGAGCAGAGCAGACAGGGTGTGTGTGGCGCAGCTGTATCTGGAGCTCTGGCTGGGAATGGCCCAGTGGAGTTGTGTTAAGAGTTTACAGTAGATAGATCAGGCCCTCAGGCTGTTAGTTTCACACACTGCACCGTGTGCCAGCTGCCCCACCCAGCTCTCCTCATACATGATACCTTATTCATTTATGAAAGTGAAGAGGACACAAGCTTCCTTTCTCCAGTAAAATTATATTGTGTGCTTTTATTTCCACATGGTTCTATTGTGTAACTCATCTTTGTTGTATTTGTATTATTTCATTGGGCATGAACTCCCACACCCACACCTGAGCCCACAAACACACCCACGCTTAACAATATTGCACTCCGCGGAGAGACCGCAGACGCGACTGTAAACAACTCTTTGAGAGCCCGATACTGAACAATAACGTCTGGAGCAATCCAAAACGGTGGTCGCTGCTCACCTCGATCTCCTCATAGCTGCCGGGGAACTTCCTCTCCCCGAAGATGGTGATGTGGTGTTGGATCCACTGCAGCAGCAGGGTGACCAGCTCATAGTACTCCTGCCAGCGTAGCTCCAGCTGCTCCAGCAAGCACAGCGACACAGGGGCAACAAAATAACAAGCAGCAAGGAAGTCAGTTTGGTGGACAGGGAGGACAGGAGGGCTATTTTCACCCTGTTGTTTCCCATGTTTCCCAGGGGCTCCTCCGACACCATGCTAACTTAATTTGGTATCGACAGGCCTGGCGTTGTGCTGCACCAAGCGCTTATTGAAAAGAGAGAGAGAGAGAGAGAGAGAGAGAGAGAGAGAGAGAGAGAGAGAGAGAGAGAGAGAGAGAGAGAGAGAGGGAGAGGGAGAGGGAGAGAGAGAGAGAGAGAGACACACACGCAGATTGACACAGAGTCACAGTCAGAGAGACAGATAGAGGGAATGAATAGACAGGATCATTGTCAAGGTTTGATGATCGTGTGGGAAGATAAGGAAGGAGGGTAACGAAACACCCACACTACGGCTGAATGAATAATTTGACCTAATTTGACCAAGCTAGTAATTGCACTTAAAGTGCAATGGAAGTCCTGTGATCAGAGATGCTCGGGACCTCTGTCGGAGTTCCGGTCCTGGCTGGTCTTGGACGACAGTGTGTCCACAAGAGGTTTTATCATACAGGTCACAAGCTTGACTTCAGCAATTTAACTTTAATAATCTCAATGGCATTGACCCAAATCAATCTATCTATCTATATTTATCTCAGCGTCTATCCCCCCGGAGGAACGGAGAACACTGGCTACTTACGTGGCCTTCCTGTGCCTCAGGGATGCGGGGCATGGCGTCGTACAGCGAGGACACATAGGTGATGATGGACTTCTCATCAGGGTGAGCAACATCCACATCTATGGAAGGAAATGATGGAACCATGAAGTCAAGGTTGGTGTCGCTAGCACACATCATCACTACAGTGACTCAAAACACTGTTAAAGTCTCCTTCAACACGTCAAATTAGTATTAGGTTATATATGGGTTGAAGTTGATACAACATTGTTGAATATACTTTACTACTAGATAGTATTTGATAAACTAACTGGTAAGAATATATGTTCTTCAAGTCTACTCCTGCATAGTATCATGGCCAACATATTGTACTTGTGGCTAACCCTGATGCCAATAACAACGCTTGCATAAGTCAAGTATGGGCAGAGGTGACTTGGGTCTCTTACCCTCTGGGTCCAGAAGGCGGGTAACCCCCAGGTCTTTCTCAGCCACGTTGAAGGCCTGTTCCAGGTTCTCCAGGTTGGTCTGTCGATACACTCTACCCATGTCCACGAGCCTGGGCCTTTGGGAAACACAAGCACGGATCATGAGTGTTCCACATTTCCTAAAATAGCCCATTTACTCATGAGTGGTAATGTCCTCCCCATCTCTAAGGTTAATTTAACATTATGAAGGCTGAAACCGTCTGCGTCAACGTTAACAGCTGGTCAAACATGTAGAAGTGTGGACCCTGTGGTCAACTTTTTACCGGTGGCAATAGGTTTCCATAATAGATGTTTTGTTCAAAATTGTTTCAAATTTGTTAACAAAACCTTACGTTCAATAAAACAATCAATAACATACAAATATGTTATTAATTATAAACAGATAAAATGTAATATTTGGCAGTATTATTCCAAAATAAAATAATTTGGAAGACTGCAATACCAATGACTTAAAATGGATTGAGTTATCCTGATGTAAACTCTGGGTTCCTTCAAAGTTCATCATCAGCGTGTGGAAGAAGAATGTTCAGTGCAAGAGCACACCTGCCTTATTAATCTATAAAAAAAAAGCTAGCTGGCTCCCCTGGGCATTTAATTTGCACTGGCATCACGCAAAGTAGCCGGTGAGCATTTCTGACACATAGAGCCGCTACATAAACCAAACTCTGACATATTTGCTCAATTGACTGCGGCCCTCCCCCATTTGGGAGGAGGAAGTGTACAAAGAGAGAGTGAAAGAGAAAAACAAATAAGACTGATTATATTTACAAGCTTGGCACAGAGAAAAAGAGAAAGAGAGAGTGAACTCAAATGACTCCAAATACATCCGAAACCACCGCCTCCAACAGAGTCGGCTGCATAATGAAAACATATTTCCAGAGGACACAAATATTCTAAACTTAGTTGAATAAAACACCCGAGCGGACCCATGATGCTGTTTAACACGATGACCGGTAGCGGTGAAAGCTTGGTCTCCGTTGACGCGCGGGGCCTGTCTGTAGCGCACGTTGTGGCAGTAGACCTGCCCGTCTGCACAGGGAGGGCTGCTGCTGCTGCTGCTGCTGCTGCTGACAACACGACACTCCCTTCCATTGCAGCTCGCGGAGCTCTGGCTTCGGCCCGCTGAGATGCGGCGCCTCCCGGATGAGGTCGAGGCCCCGGTCCCCTGAGAGCTCCAGCCGGAGACCCCCGCCCCCCCTGATGGAATGTCCTCGCACACCATCACCACGCTGTATCCCAGGTCACTGTGCCTTCTCCACCTGCCACCTCCGCCAGCAGGCAGGCTGAAGCGGGTCGCCTTCTTATACTTCTCCTTCTTCTTTGGGTTAAACATAATGATCCGACGTAGGGTGAATTTCAACAGCAGTCCGTCCGAGTCTAGCAAAAGCCCTGCACTTCCGTGGCTAAGCGGAAGTGGACACAACCGCACGATGGAACTCTTGATGCTGGGTGTTGTGGTTTGAATTGATTAGGTCTTTCTCAGGTCTGCGTCGTCATCATGAGCCGGTCATCTAGAGGAATTCCTCTTCCTAGTTTAACTCAGCAACCCACGTCGAGAAGTATACTTAAAAAATAACGTAGAAAACGTCTGATGCTTCCCTGTCCAAGTGGCAAGCACCGAGTGCGCTGATCCCATCTCTCGCTACTGTCTCTCTCTCACTGTACTTTATTTGAAAATAAGGCAGCTGCCAGGCCAGCCCTACTGGCGTGCATTGAGCTTTTTTTTTTCTTTTTTCACTCTCCCTCTCAAAGCGGGGCAGTAACATGCTTGAGCTTTTAAAAGAAACTCGTCCCTGCGGCTAACCTTTCTGTTACCTTCTCTGAAAGGCTACAAAAACCACGCCTAGTTGAACAATTAAGTCTCCCTGGGCGAATGCCTGAGCTACGTCGTTTTCTGGTAAAAGATAGCATCGAAATTCTCACAAATCGGTCATCCGAACACTAACTGCTTGGTAAACTGAACTTCTAAGGAACAAATTAGGTTTAGGGCAATTTTTTGTATTTAATAAAGCCTAAAACACTGCCCATCACTGCTAATAAACAAATTATATTAAAAAACATAGATGGTTTATCAAGAGAATATGATTGTCAAAAAAATATATATACATATTCCATCCTTGCATTTAGCCGTAGGGACTGAGGAGGTTTTCATGGGTTATACGTTTTTACTTGCAAAAGATCATTGAAGAATTGGTAGCGGGCCAAGGCCCTATTTCTGCCCTCCTTCAATTGCTGAAACACCCATCATCTGTTTTTTCTGTAAAGCCCTGCAATAGAGCCAACCTGCAGAACTGCATGACCTGTCCACTTACTGGTGCCTGTGGATGACGGCGTTGAAGAGCTTGCCGTCCCGCCAGCTGGTGGTGAAGTTGTCGCAGCGCATGCCCTGGTAGTTCTCCGTCATCGTCTTGGACCAGAGCAGCAGCTTCTCCTTGGCCGTCATGTCCTCAGACTGGCCGTTCACCTGGATGTCTGAGATCTGACCCCCACAGCGAAACGAAGCAACGGTTAACACCAGAGTAGGGGGGACACACAATCCATGGCGATTTATTGGTAATTAAAAAGGTTAAATGTGTTAATCATGAGTGGAAACCGAAACCAAACCAAAAAATTATCTGTGATTATTGGAATTCCCCCTCCTGTTAATTTATTATTGAGTCAAATAAAGAATGAAATCAGCTTGTGAATGTATTGGGATTCCTATGTGAGTGTGTGCTTTACAATCGTACAGCTGTTTCCTCTTGTTGCAACTAACTATTTGACGATCATTCTGCAAATAAGTGTGTGAATTGTAGTATGTTGGTCCTAAGATCCAACATCTCCCTGGTGTTCCCTGGGTGTATCCAATATCTATTGTGAGGGTGGTGCATCTGGGCTCATGTCCACATGTGTATGTGTCTGCGCATGTGTATTTGTGTTTGTGCGCATGTGTGTTTCAGCATTAAGTGTATCAGATTCCTACTTCACCACGGGTATCACACCTTCTCTCTCCTCTGTAATGGGCTGAAAGCCGCCATGACTCACCAACAGCTCCACATCTGATGTTCTTCCAAACAGTTTTAGAAGAGGGACACCTGATCTCTTTCTATGGGCTCACTTGTTGATCATCTGTAGCTGTTTTGAATGGCTTTGCCAAGCTTTAAACCAAGCTAATATTTATCTAGCAATTCAAAATTTGCTGTTCAGACTTAGTGCCCGGTCTACCTATAGAAAGACCCATCTGAAGTTATGATTTGGGTTTACTTGCATTGATATCTAGTTGTAGCATCCACTATTTGGATTCGGGAAGGCTAGGATTGTGTTGGGCCTGGTAGGAGAAACACTCCAGAGCCAGATTTCAACTTCAACATAGGATTAATCATTGGCTTGCTGAGGGTGTTGCCCATCCTGTAGAAGGTGCTCCAACTAGGCAGGGCTATATATCTACATGTGAAGTTCTAGCTGCCTGTTATGTACGCTAGATTTCTGACAAGCCCTACCCAGGCCAATCAGCCCGGACATGACTCACAGTGTTGAAAAGGGAGTGAGTGCAAATCTCTAATACTCAACCCTTGGAGATTAAGTATTTGATTGGGGACGAGTAGTAAAAAATCATGGAAGCACCAAACCACCAGCGATAGGATAGGTTTTCATTGACATTTGATTGAGAATTCAAGTAATGCTTTTGAGAGGAGTGGAACATGAGTCCCCATTGATTGGTCTGGAACGGTAAGGTCAGAGGTGACAGCTGCCCGATTGAGATCCCAGAGAGAGAGAGAGGATGCGGCTACCACAGTGATGGAACATAACACTGACAGAGCAGGAGACCTGGAAGTGGAGGATGATGGTCCAGATCAGGCCAAGCGTCAGCTTGGGGTTCCCGTCTGCAATGTCATCGTTCCTGATGTTCACCAGCTTGACCTACGGAGACGGAGGAACAAAACAAACACACAGCGACGTCAGAATGTTCTCGCTGAAGACATGTTTTGCCAGAGCCTTTCAGCTTGTTGTTGTTGTTTTTGTTACGAAGCGGGTAGAATCTCGTACCTGGCGGAGTCTCAGGAAATCCAGCGCTATCTGTACATTCTGCAGTTTGTGGAAACGCATGCGCCCTTTCTCCCTGGGCTGTAGAGTGGTAATAAAGAGATTAGATAGGCATTCACAAATAGCAACACCTCAGACACACACATCCTGTGGTGCCTTCGGAGAACTTCCTTGCTGGATTGGAGTAATAGGGAGAACTAAATAAAGATACATTTTATCTCTTAGATAAAGATAAATGAAAAAATTTAGGAAAACTAGAAAAGGCAACAGAAGGGCAGTACATATGGGAAGTGGTGTGGAACTCAACAATAAATATAATCATACAGTAAAATTATATCACGCAAACAAATGGGATGAAATGCAATACATCATTCAAAGGAAAGATAATTAATAATTGAAAGGGAACATAATATCTATGTATTGTAACATTGTATACGCCCTGTCCACATAGTATATGTATAGACAGTGTGTACACTCTTTCCATGAGGTGAAAGAGAGGCCACTGCCAGAGAACATCATGCACAGCCACAAGTAGCACAATGCAGATGGAGCAGAAGGAGACCATGGAGGAGAAGGGGAAGGAAGAGAAGGGGACTAAGAGAACAACATGCTCACTCACCAACCGCAAGCTCCTGCCCACATCTCTCTCCCTTGGCTAGCCCCAACGAGAGAGTGATTAGGAACGGAGGCAGAGGACGAAAAAGCCAGACGGAAAGTTTCAGCACACAAAGAAGACGACGGCCAAACAGTTGCACACAGGAAGGGAGGAAGAGTGGAGAGGGTCAGGAGGAGAGGAAGATGAGGCAGAAGAGAGAGAGAGAGAGCGAGGTGGTGGATCAAACTCTTCAAAAGCGAACATTAGCAATCCGGGAGTGAGGAAGAGTGGAGAGGTTCATGAGGAGAGAGGGAGAACCAGACAGGTCAAAAGGGTCAGACAGTCCGAGCAGAAACAAGCAAGAACGAGATAGAGGGAAAGAGAGAGCGAGGTTGGGGTTCATCTGTTAGGTCCTCAAAGTGAGCAGAGCATGAGTAGGTGGAGCAGCATAGAGACATGCAGCCTTCCATAAACATCTAAATCACTAGCATGTCAGCCAGCTGTTCCACTCTGAATAAAGACACATTACTTATGAATTATGTGTCCTTATTCAAAGTGGATCAAGCTGGACAGAAGTTAGCAATGATTGGTGCATCTGGGTTTAGTAGGTAAACCAACCACAGTTATTATGGACTCCACTGCATAAGTAGCAGTGTTGCCTTCAATAGATCAACATTAAAAGTGATTATGTGTTAAACCAGACATTCAAGCAGATTGCAGGTACATTTCTGCAGGTTTTCCTCCAAAATGGCACCATGGCATGAAGGGAGATATTGGCAGTATGATCAAAGGAAGTAAGAGCCTGTGTTTGACTGAGGTTGGGTATTTAATTGGCTCCTTTTCGGATGCTGATTAATAATTGGCTTGTGACAGATGACTCAGAATGACAACAAGGGTTGGGCTCGGAGGCAGGGTGCTGGTAGCACAAATCGTGCTGTTAGCACAAGTTGTGCTCGACGCCGTTAGCCATACTGAGGCTTGAGCAACAGGGAGTTTGGGGTGACTCACCAGGTGTTCCCCAGAGAGGACCTCCAGGAGGGAGATCAGGTTATGTCCATCTCTGAGATCCTCATAGAGGTCAGACACGTGACGCTGCGACTGGAAGAACAGCACAGAGACATGAAGAAGAAGAAGAAGTTATTATTACAGAACAACAAACACAAAAACAGGCGTCACATGATAGGATCAATAGGATCTATTCATAATTGATGATTTTATCTAGCGGTCCACCATCATGGAAATAATTAAGATGCTGAAGTTGAATCGGAGGAGAAGATACTTGGTCAAATACTGAAGAATTATAAAGAGATGCAATTTACTTCAAAAATAGCCTTTTGATCAATTTAAATTCATTACAAATCCAATTCATTAAATTCGGGCTGTTATTATAACAGCATGCTATTTGCAGTTTAAATTGATAATCAATAACCAGAATAGCAGAGTAAAATAGATTTGACAAAATATATATTCGGTCAAAATGAGGCTTTTAGGTAAATGCTGTCACATACCACACAGCAACACAGGCTATTTCTATTAGCCAGCCATTTGGTGCATACCTAGAAATAATATGACTTTCTGTATCGGCTGCTATGCTCTTCAGAGTTCACCTCTGAGCAAAACACACCCAGTACCCATCTACACAGGGCAGGAATGCATCGCCCCAAGCAGCTACGCATGCAGGCTTTTGGACCGCAGCTGAGACGTGCCAAACACAAGTCAGCAGCTGCCTTCGACATGTTGAAGTATAGCCCTCTGATAAAAATTGAGAATACAAAGAAAGAAAGAAAAATAAAATAAGTGATGTGTGGAGGTGTGTGAAAACAAGGACACCAGTGTGAAAACAAGGACACTGAGGAACCAGAACAAGCCTTGGTGGGGGTGGGGGTGTGATCATCGTATCATCCAGAGAACTGGATTTGATGGGTTATTTTTGTGCA
Source organism: Gadus chalcogrammus (assembly GCF_026213295.1). Taxonomy (NCBI): domain Eukaryota; kingdom Metazoa; phylum Chordata; class Actinopteri; order Gadiformes; family Gadidae; genus Gadus; species Gadus chalcogrammus. Next base: position 14,758,318 of record NC_079422.1, on the reverse strand, counting down.
TGCGAGGTGAAACAGTGGAACGGCTCCTCTGCTGGTTCAGAAGCGTGCGATGTGCGTGTTCGAGCGATCATCGTGTTGTGATACTCTGTAACCGTACGAGATCTGTCATAGAGCTGGCCAAGTGCAAGAACAACCTACCTCCACACTCCAATGCTGGCGAGCGATGAAGAACACAGAAGAACAGATGGGGGGAGAGGTTAGAGACGTGAGAGAATGGAGTCATGTGGCAGAGGTTCGGAATATAGCCACAGTTATTAGTAATTAAGTTGACGAAATGATAGAAAATACCAAGTTATATATATTTATATCATATAAATATATTGTTTTATGTTGTTATATGATGTTGTTTTGTTCATGAAATTAAGACCTGGAGTCACTGACATTTTTCCAGGTGTGTCTTGTGGATAGGAAAGTAAAGGACTATGAAGGGAAATTCTCTGCTGCAAGTCACAACAGTTCCACGATTTATGTTGGCATGGATAGAAATCCACTTATCTTCTTCTAAGCATGAGGACTCCACCCTCCTGTCTGCAGTGCATTCATACATGAAGCAGACCTGGAAAGGGGAAGGTAGCTAGCTGCACAGGGCCACTAGGGACCACTGTTTACATATTTAAAAAGGTGTGCTCAAATTGGAATAGAAATCTATGGAGACCATATAATGCAAATCACTTGCAAATGTCATTGTGAAGATGAATGTATTTGATAATATTATCAAGTTTGTTTGCACTGTGTGAGCTATGTTTTCCTATATTGAAGCCAATGATGCTCAATCCATCATCATAGGCTAAATTAGAACATGCTGAAGGGACTGCAGCAGACTCTCTGTATGTGATCAGAGTAATAGCCCACTGATGACTGACACAGTGAAACAAACCGCTCACTCGTGACCAAACCGACTATTCAATCGCTTCCTTTCTGAGGTTAAAAAACAAATGCACTCCTCATTTGTCACAAACAATGTTATTATCTGTTAGAACCACAAACGTCATGTTATTTAACAAATGTTGTCTTTCCAAATTGTTTGGCATATTTTTTAATACACTGGAATGTGGCCACTTTATTGATCCATCCATCATTTTCTACTAATAACCATGAATTGGTGTGATTTACTTTAAGCTGAATGACTCCTCTGTCATTCAGCTTAAAAAGCCCCCATTTTGAAGCCTGGCTAACTTTTAACCCTCCTAGTGATTTATGAAGCGGAGCAAAGCACTCAGTGGACCGTTAACCTTGAGTAGCTAGTATCTGAGCTTCAAGCCTCATTTAAAACCTTCAGGTTTACCTTCAGGGCGGGAAGTAAGAAGGCTTTTACACAGCACTTCTGGTCATACTTTTTTCCTAACAAACATTTCCCCTAAACAGAATTTAAACTAAAATTCAAATGACCATAAGCAAGAGTTATCGTTGGATGGATACGTGAAATGGTAAATGTTTATAAAGGAAATGTTTCCATTTCTTCAGGAGGTTTCTCCGATTAATATGGACACCATTGAACCTAACTTATGTGACTCATAAAGCTCCGGCGTAGCCAAGAGTTTCCGTCAACTCCGGGCCGGGGCGCACTGAGGCGAGCAGTGCACACCCCAGTGCACACCCCCTCAGGGGGTCTCTGGAGCACATGTGCTACCGTTGGCCCTGGAAGGGGCTCCCGGGCCGGACCAACGTAAAGTTCCCTTTTTTAAGATGGTGCTAAGTGAGTCCAGATGAGGCCATGACTCACCCTTGCACATTCACTGGAAAAAAAACTTGTGGGGAAACAGGGGAAAATAAAGAGTGTGTTCAGGAGTGTGTTACCACTTGACATTCATGGAAAGAAAAACAGGCCACTTGTGCCTTAAGTTTTCTATCTTGTTCCAATCATTTCTAAAAAGGGCAACCAATGGCACTTTGGTTTCCAGTTATTATGGAGAATAGCGTAGCGTGCAAGCCTTTCATGTCTGAGGATCTGAATTTTGAACAAAAAAGCTTTCCAGACAGGAGGCCCTGTGTAGCTGGTAGCAAATTTATCATTTATAATGAGTAACTCCAGAGTGAGTCGTTTGGCATTTGTTAGGAAAAGGTCCCTCCCTGTGTACCTCCCTGCATTACTGTAAGTGTGATGAATTGGGGAGGCTTTCAGGCTTAAGTTATGGGGAACGAAGCGGTGAGGTAAGTGAGAGGTGATCCGTAGTGTTGAAGGTTTACACGGTCAGGCAGCCGACGACAGATTGGACTTCTGGTCGGGGCCCAGTTCCCAGTAAATACAATGGGATAGAGAGTGAGTGCGACACAATTAGGGACCTACTGGGTAATGTGTTTTTGTTTCGAGTGTGTGTGTGTGTGTGTGTGTGTGTGTGTGTGTGTGTGTGTGTGTGTGTGTGTGTGTGTGTGTGTGTGTGTGTGTGTGCGCGTGTGTGTGTGTGTGTGTGTGTGTGTTTGTATGGGGGGGGGGCAGAGTTGGATGACGGAAAAACTAACACAATACACACAATAATACAAACACGATAGAACTCTGTTCTTTACTGGGTCTAACTACTTATTACCCGTATCTACTGTTCCTTTAAAATACAAGATGACTGAATCCAAACTTGTTGCAATAAATCAGACACAATTGTAGAGAATGAATCCTGAATAATAACAGCCGCAAAGCATTCAGCCGCATCTTTCGGGAAAACATGTTTGCACCCTGTTGTTCAACATCTTGCTGGGTATAAGTCAGGAAACATCTGGTAATTGTGGTCAGCCATTTGGCAGCACTTGAAATTGGTGTAGGGCCAGAAGGAATTGCAATTAAATGCATTTAAAATAGGTTGCCCCTTGATTCAGAATCTAAGGATGATACTAAAAGGAAGTCATCCACATATCCATTGATAAAAGAAAAAACACACGTGTAACTTTGTGTGTGTGTGTGTGTGTGTGTGTGTGCTTGTGTGTGTGTGTGTGTGTGTGTGTGTGTGTGTGTGTGTGTGTGTGTGTGTGTGTGTGTGTGTGTGTGTGTGTGTGTGTGTGTGTGTGTGTGTGTGTGTGTGTGTGTGTGTGTGTGTGTGTGTGTGTGTGTGTGTGTGTGTGTGTGGTTTTGTGTGTGTGTCCGTACCTTTATCAGATGCTTGTTGACCCATTTTGTGAAGGTCTTTTTCTGTACTCGATCCCGTTCATCTGCAAGAGACAATGATAAAGAAAACAGACCAGTGTGAGACCAGGAAGTAGAAAGATGCAAAGTGGGCTTCACTTTTTTCTGACATTTCCAGATTATAGGTCTAACAAATATAACCACTAGGAGAAGGAACCATGGAAGGCACAGTTATGACTCAAATGTCCAATAATCATAAAACCATTATTTGTATCTTAGATACGAAGGGTTGGGTTGATTTGGTATCACAAGTCGAGACAGTGCATGCCCGTGAGTCACAGTTCATCACCAGCATCAGCGTGTTTCCTCTTCCTGGAAATGTTTCATGTGTAAGGGTGTGTCTCTCGCTCTATCTCTAATGCTGACACTGCCTTCATGGATCACTGTGGAGGATTTAGTAGAGTCTAGTATTGAAGCATACTAGGAAAGGAGTGTAGAAAGTGTTATCTAGAATATGTTGCAAGGCATTTTGCTCTAAAACAGACGGTTTTCCGGGGTTTCCTTATGAGGGATGTACAAAATAAATGCTGAGCAGCAAAAAGGGAGATCTCCACCTTGCTGTAAGGGGGAGAACACACCCAAAAGCAAGTACTGCACCTGGACTCGCCCACTATGCTACCCACACACACACACACACACACACACACACACACACACACACACACACACACACACACACACACACACACACACACACACACACACACACACACACACACACACTCAAAAGTGTGAGTTGCTCTGCAGAACATAAAATAATAAGGCAATAGGGGTCTAAACTAGCATCGCTCCCACAGGTGAACTTCACTAACGACTTTAACAACTATGTTATGGAGTCACGTTTCCATGGCAACGCTATACGACACACCTCTGACCTCTGTTTTCATTCGTCGGTGGAAACCAATGGGGGAACCTGATTAGGTAGGTGACGTTGACCGCAATGCGTCATCCAACGCCCAATGGCCGTTCCACGATGGAATATCACCTTGACCTGCAGATAACTGCGTGCCTCTTACAATGTGTTACCCAACACCCACACTACCTCTACTACTGCACTGTCAGGACGCGTCACTGTGCGGACTACCAGCCCCTGAGTATTGAAGCCACTGTCTGGGTGGGGGGGGTCCAATGTCAGAAAAGCACAAACAGGTTTTGGGAAAGGTGTCCAGGGTTTGTGCCCACAACAAAGCAAATCACTCGCCCTACCGACATTGTGTGTGGCTTAAGCAAAGATCCACAAGACACGGGATAAGGAGATGGCACATTACACTGGGCAACTAGTGGAGCCTAGAGGCACCATGAAGTGAGCGCAAACAAATGAAAATGAAAACAAACATAAAGGCCTATATCTTTAGCTAGCAATATTCCTTTATATCCACACAGTTATCATTTGAGATGCTGTGGCTATTCTTATAGGGACTAGAATACAAAGTATTTCCATATTTTGTGGCACTTTTAAGCAAAATAATTATAGTACAAAATTCCTATATATATATATATATATATATATATATATATATACATACATACAGATATTTGGGATATTTATACTTTTAAAAAGCACTTAATCTGAGCGAGTCAAGAGTCCGCCCACATGTGTATAATAAGTGCCTTGGGGTTTCTGGTCAAAACATCGGCCAAAAAAAACCTTCTGGTGTGTGAGAAAAGAGGTGGATCCTCGTTAAAATGCATCTGGCCAAACCACCGGGGAGAGCAGCCCTACTACTTAAAACAAATCTTATTTCCATGCCAAAAAAACGTTTTTGCTATGAAAAATGTGAGATGTTGCATAAAATGAATGATAGAGCTCATCGGCACTAGACATCACTTTACCTTAGCACTGTACTAGTTTCAGCTTCAGCAGCACTTTTATCTCCTGATCGGTACGAATTTTTAATGCACATATTCAGCATTATGTTAAAGAATATTGAATACTCAAACCTAACCTTAGCCCATCAAAGAACCCTGGGTTCTGAAAATCACTACATTTATATGAAGTCAATTGAAATTGAGCACCCTTGCCCATCACACGTATTACAACGCCTAGATTAATATAGCCCAAGGCAAAAAAAAAGAGAGCTTCCCAGGATTCAGTCACCTTTCCTGCCGTCCGTCGCTTTCAGCTTTCCCAGGTAGAACCCATCATCCGAGAGCACCCTGTCTCTACCTCCGCTGTCAGAGGAAGCCATCCTTTGCCTCTGCTGCTGAGTGTTCATAGTGTCTCAGGGATGCGCCTTCAGACCCAACACAATGACAAACAATCCTCACTCTCTTCTGTAATCCCTTGTGTTTTTGTCCCCTTCTACGAGATCCCAGTGGTGTCGTCTCTACGCTGGCTTCTGTCCGTCAGCGCCTCACAAACCCTATGGTTCCTGTTCCTCTTCTCTCACTCCCTTACTCTTCTTGAGATCGGCTCAGCCTCTCTTTCTTTCCTTCCTTCTTTCCCCCCCCCCTCCTCTTTGTGTTTCATTCAAAGTAAATGGTGCCTGCGGGCTACGGAGTCTGGGCCTGTCGCGTGCGCTGTGGGTGTGTGGTGTTACGTGGCCGTGCACAGTGAGGACATTTTGGGTAGGGCTGGGAACACACCCCCTTCCTGTGCCCTTCCCCTGGCCCCTGTGCACGTCGTGTCACAGACCGACTGCCCCGCGCCCTCACTGTATGGCTCGCACTGGTTGCGCAAAGACAGACATTGCACTTGCGTATGGGCCCTGCAACGCCCTTATGTGTGACTCAGCATACATGCAAAACATTCTAACGCACAACACAACAGGGTTAATGCCCATGCAGACTGAAAGTGCTGTGTGGAACTTAACCCTGATGCGTTTGATACACCACTAATGTCGACATGCCCAATGATATGGGCAGATACTATAGGGTGATGTAAAGAGTGTGAATACTATTAAACGTGTATTCACGAAGCTGAAGAGATTGAAACACTGAGATCACCAGGAATCCACACAAACCTGCATGGATGTGCCAATAAACACACACCTTTGGTTAATTATTCCTTACTCCCAATGTTCCCAGCAGATGTTAAGAAATGGAAGTAACTTAACGTGGCAATAAAATGGGGCGGGGGTGGGGGGGCAGATAATGAAGGGAAAGAATTTATAGATTCAATACTTGGTCCTATGTAGTGAACCCTTTTTTGTTAACTTTGCGCTTTTGCAGCTCAAGTTCATCTCAGTAACACTTACAACAAAAACAACACCATAACCCTACATTGGGAGTCGTTTAATAGTTCTGTATTGTACTAGAAACTGTAAATTCAAATCCATCAATCAAAACCAAAGTAACTACTCTGCTTTCAAGACCGCTTACATGTATGAATGTATATAATATACTTCACAAATACTTTTACATGTCATGCAATTGCAATATGTACACAATCCTCTTATAACGGCTCCAGCGGAAACTCCATCAGCGCCCTGTCTCTCCTTCATAATCGGATATGTGCTGTAACATCGATCAAAGTGTGGGTCCTTGCCAGTCCTCTCTTCCAGGGCCTGTGCCACTAGCCACGGGCCTAGGAGTTCTGTTTCGCCCACGCTGCCTCACATAACGTTCCGGGGCATTGAAAATGGAGGTATTCCCAGCAACCTGTGCGGACACGAGGTGCTTACTGGGGGATCGTGCCCACGCTTGTGTCAATGAGGAACTCGTTGTGGTAATCTTTCAAAGCCCCATTTTCAGATTGTGAGACACACCTTGATAGTCCCACACAATGTCTGGGCAGGCTGAGGAATTAGGGCGTTGGGATCTAATTAGACCTTTACATGGAAAAGAATAACAGGCTTATACTGGAGGAGATAATGACGCAACACTGAATAAATCGTCTTGACCTTGTCCCCTATGTGAGCATTAAATTACGTTGCTATAGCTTAGTGAGGACTGTACAATGGAACGAATCAGCTTTCAGTAAAATACTGAGACCATGAGTGACTTGATATGGTGAAGATGAGGGATAAGATGATATCAAGAATGCCTCGTCTAAGAATGCATCCATGACCAGACTGACTCATTAAGCTTTGCTCCCTCCATCTATGAAATATTAAATATGCTTTTATTGAATTTCCACATTGGTTAAAAAGCTTTGTGATTTTGCCATTGCTGCTTAGAAGCAGCCACTCGTCTGTTGGAACAGAATCAACCCTTAAACACATAAAGGACAGGTTTGAGTTCGGGTTGATCCTGGCAGATGTTAGCATTTTTTTGGCAGTGACACGAGCACAGACACCTCTTTAATTTGAGGAACTATTCTCAAAGTCAGGGGGGGGGGGGGGTGCAATGGGGGACCACAAGAGATCCACAAGGGGCGTGGCCGAGGACAGAGGAGAGAGGCCATGTCACTTTCTGGTCATGGGATCCTATTCCCCAAAGAGAAACATATAATTACAGCCATAACATGGCTATTACTGTGCTCCACAGCGTCCAGCTTCATCAAAACTATGCTATTCCCAAACTTAGTGAAAAAGGAGCAGATAGTACTACTCTTTGAGAATATTGTTGCAAGTTCTCACCGAGTGATCAATCTCAAACTTATTTTCAGGATTTTCTTTCTCGAAGCGAGCATTGTAAGCACTGGAAGCGACATATCATCATACTTTGTAGTAGATTAATCACTATAGTGCTATTGTGCGTTGTTTCAGATGGCGTTACTGGTAGACTCTTACAGGTTTTCTTGACAAATGGACACAGACCATTTTACTAAGTATAATAAAGGGCCTGTTTGGGACAAGCACAGTCAAAGGAAAACGAAGAGCATTTGTACAAAATCTTCTGCATACACACTTTGAGGGGTTGAGACGGATAGGGAGCTTAAAAGAGATAGCACAGATAAAGAGAAAACTTGGCTTAAAAAAGCATTAGGTGAAGAAAGACCTCAGAGGTGATGTCATGCTAGCTCCGCCCACATTTCAACACAATAAGCTTTTCACAGCCTTTTTACATCGATTTTACTGTAAGCATTTATTTAAAGGCAAACACAGTTTTGCCTTTGTGAATGAATTTTATCTCACACTACACACTGTGAGATAAAATTTGTCTGAACCTAAAAGGGAAATTGCAGAGCAGGGGATATGTTTTAACGAATGAAATACATTCGTAACACCCGGCAGATATAGAGGGTCTAACAGGCTGTCCGACGCGAGGCACAGATGTCCCAAAAGAAAACAAAAGACATCAGAGGAATGTCAAGCATGTACCAATTGTGGTTTCAAACCTCTTGGCCACTGAAGTCCTAGGGGGACTTGGAGAATGGGTGGTTTCACAACACCTATCATTGTAGACAAAGAAAAAGACTGGGATTTGTTCTAACAGTTTAGGTTACCCAACAGCACTCTCTCTTCAAACAAAAAAGGGCCGCTAATGTTTTTCTCTCCCTCTCTCTCTCTCTCTCTCTGTTCTTCGTTAACTAACCAACCCCTCCAGTCAAGCTTTTACAGGTGAGAACAAGTGAAGGCATATAATCGGAGGTCTTGGCCGCCACACCTGAAAAATAATGGAATGTGTAAAAAAAAAAGAAAAGAAATGAGAATCATGGCCCCACCCTCGGATCAGGCCACACCTTGTCTTATCCCCTCGCTCCTCGGCTCTGCTGGGAGCAAACAAGGACAGTGTGCAGAGCCTCCCAGCACCATGAAAGGCCTGGAGTTAATAAAGGTCCCGGAGCGACGGTGGGAATGTCGGCTCTCAGAGTGGCAATTCCATCAGCTTCAATTCACTCACGGTATAAACTAGGATTAAAACGGCTCTGTGTGTTAGGGAGACAATGGCCTTTTGCTTGATATTTAATTTCACCAGCCCCTCTTAGCCTGCCCTCTGTATACATGCGTGTGTATTTGTATCACAGAGATGTCTGATGGCACCGTGTGGTACAGTGTTATCCTTATAGATCTTCCGACCGGCTGCTCATTTTAGCCCGCCTGGTCCCATTTAGCACAGACAGCGAGGCCCTGCGACTGATTTAAGACTGTGTGAGCCTCTGGATTAAAGCCGACAGCTGAGTCTTACATTCAGCTGGTCAAGACGATTATCTGAGGAAGGTCCCTCCTTTTTAAATTAACTATTGTGTCTGCAGACACTTGAGTTGCTTGACGGGTGCGCTGGATTAGTAGTACGCCTCCCTCTGTCGGTGACAGTATTGAACTACACTATTAAACTATTACCAACTATATACCATTAGTTTAGGGAAAACACTTTCTGAGTAATTGCTTTAACTGTTGGGTTTGCTCAACATAAATATGAGCTGTAATTAATGGATGATATCAGCTACTATTTTTAGTATATAACATCCCCTAGTGGTATTTAATATCTGCTACAGAGACTTGGATTATGCTGACATGTGGAAATGTGGAAAAAGGGGAACATAACAATGTGTTGCTGGGGTAACAAGCTACAACACACAGTAGTGCATTCGGTAGCAGTAGTTCATACTGCTTTTACTCATGGTGTATTTTTAGTTGGTGAGCTGTTGGGAGTCTCCCACCTCTGACGTATTTAACTGGCAGGAAAAACCCCATTCCTCGTTCCACCATGTGGAATCCTAGACTTGTAGCGTTATTGTAGAACCACTAGATGGCACTCTAGAACAACCACATGGCTTCGAAGTTAGCTTAAGATTTCTTCAATAGATTCATTTCTCTAAGGTAGAAAGAGAAAGGAAGAAAAAAAATGAAAGGAAAACCTTCTTTAATAGGTCCATGAGGAAAACAGATAAGAGTAAATAGAAAGAAAATTCTATGTTTCTAAAGAATAAATATGTTTACATATGTTTAATAAAAATATTAAAATAGCCCAGGGCCATTTTGTTTTACATAAGGAATCCTGCTATCTTCCATAAACCAATATATAATTATCTATGGGTCATTTGTTGACTCAACAAATGAGTCAGCATAACACACCTCAGCGGGTCACCTCTGGGTAAATCACTTAAGATAATAAAAAAACAGCCCTAATAGACTAGACCGGGTACGACATTAGGATAGTCATTACATTCCTACAAACGGGTTAACATTTATTTCACATTCCAGTGACGCTATTGCAACAGGCTTTACGTTAGTTATACCTTTGAATACATTCCAGAAAGATCCCAGTTCTTATGAGGGCTGGCGCAAAAGTGTTGGGAGTGGTCATAACCCTTCTTAGTATAGGTTTATATCCACATGACACATTTATGGGACAGATTTACACACTACTGCTCAATCAGGAAAACCGTAAAGAGATTTATAACAAATTGATAACCTATGAATTTAATAATATATTAATCCTTGGCCTAATTGTAGGACAATAAATTGTGTATTTTTATCGTAAGCTTACATAAAATTACCTTAGAATTAGATTGTTGTCGGTTCGATGTTTTTTGGCAGTTAGTAGTCCCCATTTAATTAAGATTTTACTAATTTGATTTATTAAAAATGAATAAAGTTAGTTTTGATACCGATCGTTACTGTTTTTATCGCCTGTTCCTACTCACCTAGACAACACATTTTAGTGTACAAATATCTTCTCCTTTCTCCGTAGCTCAGCGCATTCAGAAATCCCCCTTGTGTCCCCATATATCTAATGCACAGGGTCTCAAAAAATTGTGAATCTGGGACATCCCCAGCTCCTCTGGCTGCTCCCATTCCACCCAAGATACCAACACGCGTCTCTGCTTTAAGACCAACACGGGTCTCATTTAAGATGTGCCAAGTCCATTCCTTTAGGGGTGTAACATGTATGCGACATACAGTCACAGCTGACACCTGAGGTCAACAACCATTTAGTAAAGATCAAAAGTTATTTAGCAGCCCTGCCCAACGTAGTCCTACAATGCCCGTTAAAATGAGCTATCCCATCTATTTTTTGGAGGTAAACAACTGTCTGAATTTGCAAACATTATTCCTTATTAAGAGGTGTCATTGGTCTAGTCGTTAAAAGAAAGTTAAAGATCTATTAGAGGTCACAGCTGAGAGGGTCCTCCGGTCGCATTTTAAAGAGACATGGACCTAAATGTGCAGCCTTCTCGTCTTACACAGAATGACCTCTGCTCCAGAGCCCCCTGGATTGGCTTCTGATGCCGTCACACCTGATAGGGACCATAAAGGCTCTGGTCCCACGAGGAACACAGAGCAGCTGAGATGGTCTGGTATGAGAGCTGGGAGTGGGAACTCAACCTCTTGCAAAGGTGTCCCTTTTTACAATCATTAAATGTTACCTATCATTTGAAGAAAGAATGCTATGCTGGAAAAGGCTGAATGGAGAGATGAATAGAAGAGAGAAAGAGAAAAGTTTGTTTACTGACCCACAGCTTCCATACATGTGTCACAAAATAGAACAGCTGCTTTTCAAAGGTAACATGTCTGATCTGTTACACATGTCATGCAATGGCGTCATTAAAATGCCATGATCTTTAAGAGACATATTTCACAACCGCTCTGAGTTAACACAGTGGATGCTTTTAAATACCATGAGTGGTACCAAGAGGTCCTCGGGGAGGGGGTGAGGAGGACGGGTGGGGGGAGTCGAACAAAGTATAAATAAACTAAAGAGCCTCAAAGACAGGACAAACATACACATATATTTATATATATATATATATATATATATATATATATATATATATATATATATATATATATATATGTCTAAATATATATGACACCAAACCTGGAATATAAATAAGTAACAGTATTTTAACTGATCGTTTCCTGGTGCCACCCCTGCCCAATGAATTGATGTGTGTGTCTGTGCGTGTTTGTGTGTGCTTGCGAGTGTGGTGCTTTCCGATCGTTGACCTTTATCATATCAACAGGAAGTAGGGCTTGGCTGCCAATGCGGCGAGAAGCATGGCTAACTCCCACAGGGAAGGTGAGGTGTGGTCGACGAGGCTGCGTGAGATATCCAATATTCAAAACAGACCCCCCCACCCCCCCCCCCCCCCCACACACACACACAGATCCCAACAGCATCCGAGTTGTGTTTGCATGACCTGGGCTGACACATGACGACACGAGTGCATGGAAATCTGCTGTTTGAATAACTATCGTTGCATAGAATGCATTGCTGGAAGTCATAGTCTATCGAGTATTGGGAATGCAGCGCTGGCGTTATGCATGTTGAATGTGTGCGTGTGCGGGAAGAATGTTCACTTCACTTCCCCCCCCCGCCCTTTCTCCTGTGTGACCTTTTCCTGTGTGACCCCTGGGGGTCCGCGGGGTCAGGGGACAGCCACGGGTGTCACTGTTCCCACTTTCACAACGACAGCCTGGAGGCCTCCCCCTGCAGACCGGACGCTCCTACCTCCTGGCCCTATAAACCATCCTGCTCTCCCAAGGACACATTCTGTTTCTCTCAGTCTGGCCTCCAGCCCACCACAAGCCTCCCACAAAAAAAGAGAGTTCCTGCTCATGACGAATAAAAAAATCAACGGCCACGTAAAAGGAAAGTGTATCAATCGACGGAGCAATTAAAACCGTGTTATATGAAATGGACCGATAATTATGAAAAAGGACGACAGAACGAGAGGCTTTTCTCAGAGACGTGAGATCAAGATCATCAAGATCATGCATCACTCTTGTAATCTAATGTAAGCATTTTTGAAAAACGTAAGGCCCCACCCATGTTTGGAAATCCACTGCTACCAAGCCAAGGGCAGACTCATTGCGAAACACAAACTTGAATTTCTGGATGGTCTCAAAAGGCTACCCTGTTCACACCAACAGTAGGCAACATCCCAACCAAATGATCTCTCTACTCTCACTGCTGTACTATGCTTCAGGGAGAGAGAGTATAAATGAGGGAGAGAGAGAGGGAATGTATGAGAGAGAGAGAGTTTACATGATAGAGAGAGGGTATATATGAGAGAAACATAGAGAAAGAGAGAGCGAGAGCGAGAGAGAGAGAGAGAGAGAGACAGGGGACGGTTGGGGGTGACAGTAACGTGGCTGTTATGCTGTACAGAAGGCAGTGGAAGGGGACAGCTAAGACCAAACAAGTCCCACTGGGCCTGTGTTAATACCCTCACTGTAGAGCAATGATGAAGTGGTGGTGGTGGTGGAGGAGGGGAGAGGGGGGAATATGAACCATTCTTCATACTGGCAGGATTGGCAGGGTCATATATTATTATTAATATAAAGCAAGTTGTGTGTTACTGCTACACAACTAGTATAACAAGGTTTTTTAAAGGTCAGTGTTATAAAGTAATCAATAATAAATGACCTGCCCATTGTTGGTTGTCACAGCCTTAGGTCAAGTACTAGATTTGAATGAACGGCCACACCCGTCATTTACATGCGAGAGGAGGTTGGAGGTGTAGTCTGTCGGCAATCCCCTCCCTGACAGGTGCACTACTACTGTTCCTTAACAAAGAGGCTGTTCAACAACAGAATACGTTTTTTTTGTGTGTGTGTGTGTGTGTCTACTATTGGGAGGTGGGCCATATTGGCAACCGTCATTTAGCCATTTTGATGGCAAGACAACAAGGGCGTTGTTGGGAGGTTAAATGAGTGAGAGGGCGGAAGACGGGGCTTAATCTCCACCAGGTTTTCACTCTCCGGGTCTTACATATCCCTGCAGTATAAGACAATACTGTGGGCTTCAGTTCCGTGCGTGTCTCTGTGTACCGAGGGTTTAAACCCGCTGCAGCTGCAGAGACAATGCACACTTCAGTCACAGTCACACGCACACAGATTCAGTGACATTAGCACACAGGACCTGTGACATGGTCTGGGGTGACGCTTTGATCTTGTGGGATGAATATCAAAGCGGGATGGGGGCCGGAGGGGCACGTATGAACTTATAGCCATGTGATAATGGCGGCACGTCACACAATCGGCATGCATGTCAAGCTAAAGGTGGCACATACTTGTGGCCAAACAGAAAGTTATGGGGATGCAAATGTGAACAAGAACACATTCAAAAAAGATCAACATCGTCACTTTGAAGTGGATGTATAAAGCACAATAACCACACTACCGGTGGGTTATTGTCAAACTGGGTTTAATGAGAAGACTTTAAAAAGGTGGGCGGTAAAAAACTTTTATGTCCCTAATCTGCTAATCGCTTCCTCCTACTCCTACTAATACTATTACTATAGTCACTTGGACTCCACTAATGCTGGTGTTCCTTCTGCCCTACTGTAAAGCTGCTCTCTCTTACCTGGTCTCTTTTGTTTTCGTGAATACCACACTGTGATTAGGGCGGCTATGTGCCCAAACAGCACCAGGGCGGGCAGCAGCGTGTGTCCAGAGGGGATAGCTGACGGCATTGCGAACCAGACATAAGTTAAGAGCGAGGCTTTGGTGCCCGGGACAGCTGGTCCACCCTGGAGTAAAAGGGGAGCAGGGCCGGAGTGGGTGTGGCAGGGAGCCTGCTGTTCTCAATACCATTCCATGTATTTTTCATTTTGATGTTCGAGATTTTATTACTCATCCCAGCTTTTCTTTATTGTATGGTTATTCGCATTGTTTGGGACACATATCAATATCAACCAAGAAAGCAATTGCCATTACAATCTCAGTGAGCTATGGACTGATTATTTGAGTTTCTTCTGACCCATCTGCCGAAGATTCCTGGTAATCAACTTTGTTGTTTCCCAAGATATTATTGTGATGGTCAGTAACTATGTAACTGTATTTCTCTTTTTTCACCATATTTTATCTATTTGTCTTGATATCTATATTGAATCTCTCCCACATAAGGATACAGTTACTCAATCAAACAGCTTCACGGTTGTATCACAGAACAAAGCAACAATAATATGGTACTACATATTGTATGTACGTGTAAACACATCATAACATTCATGAGGTCTATACATAGTACACACCTCCACAATGACAGCAAACAACCATGGCTTCACACATGTGTGCAAGACAATAACAGGTGGTGACCAAAACACACACACCCACATACACAAACACTGACTCAACGGAGTCACTCTTCTGTCTTAGGTCCGAGTAGTTTTCTGTTGCACATGGCCCCTCAATATGTCAGAGTGGCAGGAACAACACTTCCCAAACCTATGGGTCAGCCTTTCCTCTGAAGCAGCACATATCCACACTGTAACATGAATAGGAAGTTGGGAAAAGAAACCCCAGCAAGAGTTAACCCTGAATGCAAGTACCCGACCCGGAGACCACCGTGGTTAAAAATGGAATAGAGACGGTGCCACACGGTGACACTCGTTGCTCCCAAGCTCGGCGTTAAAGTCGTGTGCGTATTGTGCCATGTAACGGTGTGAGCTGCCTTGTTTGTTAGTCTGCGTACGTGTAGTGCCCCTTCAGAAGGAGAACAATATTTCACACGCTGGCTTTGCCAGAAACACACGACAGATGAACAGACTGAGTGACCGAAGGACTGACAGACAGACAGACAGACAGACAGACAGACAGACAGACAGACAGACAGACAGACAGACAGACAGACAGACAGACAGACAGACAGACAGACAGACTGGGAAGGTAGGCAGACGGACAGCTGGATAGATGCAGTAAATTGACACACCATTCCTTACGCTATCAACCTACCAGGTATGATCTTCATCTACGAGACAGGACGGAAATGGTGGAAGTAGCCGTTGGTTAAAGGGAAAGTCAGAGAGACAGTCGTGGAAAGTGGGGAGAATGGAGGGGAAGGTAGAGACTTCTGTTTGTTCTTGCTCTTACAGCCTTGTTTCCCCCTCTGTTGAATCTTGACAGCCCTGCCTGCTGCTAGGATTCGTCAGCCCTGCTCTCTGGTGGTCTCATAGTTAGCCAGGGGAGGGGAGCGCATTGGGAGGGGGGGCTGTTGGGGCACGCCACGGCACGCCAGGGTGTGTTTGTGTGTGGGGGTGGGGGGGGGGGGAGAAGGAGTGGGTTCGGGGTGGTGGTGTGGGTGCCCAAGAGGAGAGGTCTGGAAATTCTGGTGACAGGTTATAAATATACAGCAGATCCAGAGGATCACGCAGTGTCACTGTTTGTAACTGATGGAAGCACTCTTGGGGCCTGTTTGGATACACTGGCCCCATAGGGACACACTCTCTTCATCTCCGGCACTCATATGCTCTCGCTATCACTAGATGATGACGAGGGATACTTTATTTAGAGTTATTAAGTCAGGGGCCATGAAAAAAAAAGTAATCCACCTAATTCCCAATTTGAAGAATCAGGATATGATACGCTATAAAAGAGATCATAGAGCGCTAATATTATCAAAGCACACTTGTATTATATTACTGTTCAGAGAACATTGATATAGTCGATTACATACTCGTTTGTGGGAAGTGAGACACTGGACAGTTTAAGAAGTTTTGTAAATAAACAGCATCTATATGAATTGAAACCGTGACTAACTATAACATGATGGTGCTACAGAACAATACACAATACAACTGGCATGAGGCAATGTGAGTGCGCTCTGGGCCCAATAGGAGCTGGATAGGTGGAAAGTTTTGCATGTGGATTTATAACCACCCACAATGCTGAGTTCCTAATGCCTTTTGGGAGGACAGCAAGGCATAACATACTCTAAATATAGTCAAGCTTTAACCTACGCCAGTCATACTCAAGTAGCGGCCCGCGGGGTGTCTATTAATGGCCCTCGAGCTGTTTTGAAAAGTTTTTTTAATTATAAAAAAAAAATAAAAAAAAAAATAAAAAAAAATCGTGCTGGGCGCTCTTATTTTGAAACCGCGCGCCGCGATCTCAATACGAGGCTGGGGGTTGCAACGATAAACAGATAGCACTCCAGCCCACAGACAGCTCCAGCCCTCCCAAACTCGAGGCAGACAGTCCATCTCAGCAGCAGTCCAGGCCGATTTAGGGTCGTTTTAGACGCAGAGACGTAAGCACGTAATTTACGCAAGGGACTTGTTTTAGACAAGTTTTGATTTACGGTTCCTTTAAGGTTCCTTAAGGATTGCGCGTGTTGCAAGGGGATTCTCCGCCAGAACAGTAGGGGGAGCAACGAACGAATCTGTGGGCGTGGAAGTGGAAATCGCTGGCTTGTTTATATTTATAATTATCATAATTCGTTCTTGTGTTTTCTTCTTCTCCTTCTTCAAAATTCTTCATTCGCTTCTGTCACAGCCTTTTAAAAATGGCGCTATTATGCTGTAAAACCGGAAATGTGAGACTCCTGAAAGGATGTGGTTAGCTGGCCAATCACAGTCTTTGCGAGCTGCGTAGGGCCGTAGTGTTTTAGTCGCATAGTCAGGAATTTTGGCCGACGCACGTAAGGGGGGATATTTTACCGCGCAAGGGGGGGTTATGTATCTTACGTGCTTACGCGTTACGTCTAAAACAGAGCATACATCGGCCTCAGTCACACGTATACCGACCGGCCCCTTGAGTCACTGAAAAAAAAAATTGTGGCCCCTCATCATTTCTACTTGAGTACCCCTGACCTACGCAAATGGCATTGTAAATTGCAGTGTTGACGAATGAATAAGAATGCCCAGGACCAAGTGCCCTGGGAGAAGCAGTGTTTTGACTTCCCTGATAACATATGGACACTGATGAACTGTCAAACGTCCCCGGTGAAAACCCCGTTTCCATGTAACAACACCCGTGTGATACATTGAGCCATACTCCCAGAGAGAACCCAGAATGTCAAAGTCATATTGTCATCATGAACTCTCTGCGCAGATTCACTGTATGTTGTCAGAAGACTACATTATAAAAACATTAGCTTTGTGTAAAATTACAGCAGACTGAAGACACGATAAAGAACCTAAATCTTTCATGAATGCAAGTTTCCTCATGTGCGTTTGCTCTAGGGTTTTCCAGAAATCATTTGATTTTGCGCCGCTATATGCAAATCAAAAATGTTAATCTTAATAAGAATTTTACAGTCCGCCATTAAATCCGCTTCCAGAATTGGCAACAATAAGTACAAAAAGTTTTCAAGAGACAGAGGATTATGTTCCGCCTTCCCAGTAAACTCCACCACTGGGCTGCTGCCTTCTGCGTCATGTGCTTGTTTCTCAATCATAAACTGCCGACTGACGGCTCACATCTCATGATGAGCCGACTGAAATAGCAGATGGGACTTCACAGGTGGAGTGGCCGTGAGGAGCAGACAGGACCGGGTGGCTTGGTTCCATCATTTTAATGAAACAAGAGACAGTGAGCAGATAGGCTTTAACAAAGTTATGCAACTTTCCATTCAGGCAAAGCCTCCACATGGTTTATAGATCGAAGGCTAACACGGTGTAGCCCGCCAATTTTATTGATTTTCTGTCGTATTTCTTGAAGAAAAGGCCAGGTTACAAATTAGACCTTTACATCTGGCGGTCCAGGCGATGAGTCATAGACGACAACCAAAATCATGTGCCCCTGCTAATGAAAGGGAACAAGCAGCTAGACTGGCCCTTCATTTCATGAATCACACAACTATGCAGTGGGCATACTTTCAGGGATGGAAATGCAAGGGAAACTTAATGTCATGTCTGGATAAGAAACGTGGTCTAATTGCCCCTGGTGCCATGTGCAGCAGACACGTTTCAAATGGCACCGTAGGCACGACAACGTACAACAAGAAGCCCCTTGCTGTTCAGTTTAGGTCTACAGTCGATGACAAGTATGATGTGGAAGAGAAACAAGGCAAGTCCAACATGTGTCCAACACATCAGAGACTAATCTGTCTCAGATTCTACATGACTACAACTACAGACGCCTAAAGTTTGAGAGAGAGAGAGAGAGAGAGAGAGAGAGAGGGAGATAGTGGGACAGACAGAGAGAAATAGTGAGTCAATAATGACAAAGAGAGGGAGACAGAAATAGTGAGACAGTGAGAGAGATATATACAAAGAGAATGAAAAAAGTTGAAAGGTAACATTGACGCCATTAAACTGTTTAAGGGTGTGACCCGAATTATGCAATAATCTCTGCATGAAACATGGGATCTCAACAAGACTTTTTTGCAATGCTATTTACAGTGAACAATACACGCATGTTTGCATGTATTTGTTGTAGAAATATAGGCTGTATTAGACCTCTACTAACTCTTAACGGTCAGTAGATGTCAGCAGTGAGTTAGCCAATACAGTGGACACTGGCTAGGACAACACTGTGGCAGGCCACTGTCAGATCAGTCAGCCTCATATATCACAGAGAGAACAGCCAACAGTTTAACAAAACCAGCTTAGCAAGAGACAAATTCAATGTTAGCAGTAATTTGCATTATGATGAATAGATATTTTTTATAGAGGGTATTAACATGCGTCTTTTACTATGTTAACTGAATGCAACGCTTCTCACAATGAATGCATTATTGGTTTGGGTTTGATACATCATTTTTTAAAAATGAATTTCATCTCAATGCAAAAGGAACTGCTTATATTATGACTAACAGTTGAATAGGAGAACAGGGCCACTAATTTGATCCAGACCGAGCCATCATGTGTGGAACCAAATAAACACACCCATGCAACTGTGAGCAAAGTCTTCCAATTTCCTGACTTTCTTTTGCTCCCTCTCACTCACTCGCTCACACCCACAACAGGCAACGCCCTTGTGCATTTCACTATCTTCTCTGTAGTTCCAAGCGGTCACAATGCTTTATTCAGTTTGTTAAATGTTGTGGAATGCCAAACCCAACACCCGGTCAGTCAGACGAAGACATTACAGTTAAATATGACATTTGTGTGTGTCTACCTCTGAAAGGCCACCACTGACTTGTTTGGGTAATGTGTTCTGAACATTCTGGAAATTGTAGTTGTTGCCATTGCCAACATCAGGCAACTGAAGTTGGCAACTGAAGTTGGCAACTGACTTTGGCAACTGTCAGGCAGGCAGGTAATGATAATGTCTTGTTTGCATACCTCCTGCATTCTAACTGAAAAAAGATTTAGAACAAGTGTAAGGGAACTTCCACTCTTTACATGTATATCTTCCCATAAGAATGAAGAGAAACCAAGGAAAACTCAGAATTGAAAGTGCAAGGAACACTGTGTTACTCTGGAAGAGAAGCAGAGAAAGTTTCACACCCTTTTCTCTCAAATTTTACGCCTAAAACTGTATCACGCACATCCATCTCCATAGGGGCCGGGCAGGGCTACAGCTTAGCTAACAGCCCCACCTTGTTGAAGTCATCACAAGTCTGGATCATCTCAGCTGGCAAGCCTAGCGAGATGGCCCCTGAGATTGCAGTTGTGACCCACCCCTCCCTGCATAGCTCAGTGTACTACCCTGAAGACTGAACCTATCAACACTAAGAAATGGCTATAAAAATGTCTTGATGCATAGCTCAAAGTATGATGAATAGCTAACATATTCTACCGATGAAGATCAATACCAGAGGGCTGTACGCCCATGTGCAATACATGGCTTCTCAGTGTCTCAGAAAAACAGAAGAGAGTTAGCAAACTTAATTACTGGACTGACTTCTAAATAAAAACAATGTAGCATTTTAGCACTTTAAAGAGAGGTCAAAGATACTTCCAACACACAAATACAGAGTTCAGAACACATATCGTAGGCTCTGGAAGATTCGTAAGCCGGAAATAAATAGCCCCCCTTTAAACCTCCCACCCCCCATAGAACTAAGGAAAACCAAGCACCAACAATGACATCACAAGGAAACGCGAAAGGACAGGATGCTGTTGCAAGAAGTGCAACTGGCAAGATATTAAACAATCAAACCTTCTAGGAAGTTAGGCCAGGTTTTCTCCTCAGGATCCTCCAGAGTATGGTCCCAGTCTTCCTCAGGTGAGGCGCCATATGTGCACACAGGCGGAGCGGCGTTCACGAGCGCTCGTTCAATGGCAAGTTCTTCCAGGACGTCCAGGTCCAGTTCCTCTTCCTCCTCAACTTCCCCCTCAGGTTTGACAGCTGCTGAAGGTGGTTGGGCCCCATCTTGATGGCCAGCTATATGCTTCACCTCAATGATCTCTTCCACGACTACAATCTTCCTCCTCATGTTGGCCTCGTCTGCTTCTGGACCAAGAGAATGACAGCTGTCCACGAGGTGTGCCTGGGAGGAATCAGGTGTGGCAGTGACAGAGGGTGTGTCCTCCTTCAAGTCTTTTCGTTGGTCTTGTGGCACAGGGGCCTGGGGGACTGAGAACGCTTTATTTTCTGCCCTCTGCTTTCCTGCCTGAGCAGCAGAATGTAGTTCTGCAGCTCCTGTAATCTCCCCTTGCTTGAGAGACGGGTTGGCCTGTGCCTTTGCTCCAGTCGGCTCTGCAGCTACTGCTGGTTCTGCTGACGCTAAATCTCTGGCTGCGGGTGCTTCCCTCACAGAGGAGGATGTTTTTGGTTTCGGGACCTCCCGCTTGATTTTTTTCACAGAGAGCGGAGCTGGCTCCTCCTCCCCTTTGTCTGCCGGGGCCTCAGTGAACACAGCTGTTGCCTGTCTGATTTCTTCACTGCACATTCTTTCAGGAGTAATCGTTGGATGGCCATCAGTTTGCCCTGTGACCACGGCAGTGGGAGCAATGGCCTGGGGCAGAGAAAGTACATCAGTGGAGGAAAGTGGCTCTTCTGCAGGAGGGGAGACAGCCTCTGTGTTTATGGTTGCTTGAATGCGGGCCTGAGCTTGCTTTTTCGCTTTCCCTCTCTTTTTGCCTTTCGAAGATTCCTCAACCACAATGCTTAATGCAGCAGGGGCTTTCACCTCACACTCCTCAATCATTTCCTTTGATCCTGAAAGTACTACAGTGGCTTTCTCAACAGGTTTAGTGTTTTCTAGAGTCTCTTCAACAGTTACCGTCTTGTGCACAGTTACAGTTTCCATTCTAGTGACAGTCACTATCTCTGTTTCGGATGTCGAAGTTTCCTGGTGGGTTTTTACAGTCAGGTTGGTGTTGGTGACCCCATCTTTTGAGTAAAGTGTTCCCTGTGGAACTTTGCTAAAACGTGTTCCCTCAACCTTGTCTTTTACTTCTGCAGTGCCTTGAATCTCCACTGGGGGCAATGCAGCGAGAGCAACAAATGATTTAGAGACAGTCTGGTCCACAATTGGTTCAGGAGATAAATTCACCTCAATAGACATTTTGGCTTCTAACTTATTTTCAGCATTTGACGGTCCCTCAGGGTGAACTCTGGGTGGCAGTGTTGGTGTTTCAGATGTATCTTGTCTAACATCCAATGAAGCCTGGTTGACAGGAGCCTTATCTGCAGTCATCTTGACGCAAGGTATTTCTGCAGCCTTGGGTGTCGTAGCTTTCTCACGTGAGGATTTCTTCTTTTTCTTTTTTAATTTGGAGCTTGTTTCATTCTCAATGTCTTCTCCAGCAGGAATCTCTGCTAAGACAATGCTAGCATTATTCTGATCAGGACAGCATTCCTTTTTCAGCAATCCAGCTTTTTGTTCTAAGGGAGCAGAAACTTCAGAAAACATCAATGGTTTTTCAGCTTCTTCCACACTTTTCTCGATAATGTCCCCTTTACTCTTTGTCTCCATAGCTGTGCTCGTTTGTGATGAGATATCCACTGTTTTCCGGACAGTTTCAACTTCTGATGTGGGGGGTTCCAAAGTAATCTCTTTATTAACCTTCTGCGGCAAAGCTTTTACAGGGAGACTCTCTGCTGGAGATTCATCAAGCTTCTGAGCTACTACAATTGTTGATCGCTTTTCCTCCTTAATGGGATCTGCTTTCAGAAGTGGCTTGTTTGGGGTCTTTCCAGCTACAGGATTGAGCGTGCCCTGAGTTGTAGTTACTTTGGTGGTTCTAGTGATAGAACATTCAGCTGTCGTGGTCCTTTGTGCAGGTCCAATTGGTTCCTGAACCATCTTTACTTCTCTTTGTTCTTGTTTAATCTCTCTGGGGGGTTGAGTGGAGATAGCAGGCTTGCTGGTGGTTTTGTGATCTTCAGAAAGTTTAGGGATCTCCTGATGTTCAGGCCTATTAGTTACCTTCTGAGGCTTCTCTTTAACAACTACAGTTTCAACAGGGGCCTTCACCTCTGCAACCTTTATTGGTAGAGGAGAGGCATTTTCCACACTACTCTTCTCTTCTTTCACTTTTTTTGTGAGAGGAGCGGATTTAATTTCACTATGCTGTATAAGATCCTCTTTATCCTTGTCTTTCTTTGTTTCGTTGGCAGAAAACTGAAGAGAAGCCTTTGAGGATACACTCTCACACACAGTTACCTGTGTTGAGGAGTGGGTTTCATCTTTAGCCTTCTTAGCCTGCACCACATGGGCCTTTCCAACAAAGATCTCAGACACTGGACTCTGTTGTGAGGTGAAGAGGGGCTTGTTGCTGCTGACAGCAGCAGTCTGCTGAGAAGACATGTAGGTTATTTTAGCCTGGCCTTCACCAGCATTGGCATCTCTATTGCTGAAGCCCCTGCCTTTCATATAGAGCTGTTGAGGCTGGTCCATTGTTTCCCATGATGCTCTTGGTCTGGCTGGCTCAGCAGCAGCTGGGCGACCTCTGAACCTAGGGGTTCTATCACTGTACCCTTCCTCTTCTCCCTCTGCCATCTTATGGCGGTAGCCCTGGCGCTCAGCTAGCCCCTCACGGCTTTCTGACCCAGGCCTACCCCCTGGCTTCGGTACATACGACGTAGGGCCTTCAACGGTCTGGACCTGTGCACCACGACGGGAGATGGGAAGCATTGCTGCTGGTCTCTTTACTCTCTGTAGGGAGGCAGGGACGATCTCTGCAGGTAGGCGCAGATAGTCACGTAGGTAAACAATGCCCTCATTTGAGAGGTACCAGTAGAAATGCCTCCAGGAATATGTTTCCTTCACATAGCCTCTGGACTTGAGGGAGAGCATGGCCCGCATCACCTGTAAGTTGCTGATGCCTGGTATCTCAGGATGTTTTGTCTGTGGCCTTTTGTCCTTCTTGGCCACCATCACACCATCTCGAAACAGGAGCTCATAGATGGCCCTCAGATCCCTGAGGGGCATCACCATTCCCGCTACCATTGTGCTGTATGTTCTACTTCTCTTTCAGGATGAGGAACAGCAAGGAGCTGAAAAGTTCTTCAAGAGTGAAAGTTTACTGAATGGCCTCACTTGTTGGTACGTGAAATGATCCAGTGGCAAAACCAGCTGCCACGGGCTATTCAATTAGACAACAAGTATTCCTTTAGTTGTAGTGTCTTTCTTTAGCTTCTTCTGTTTGCTTTTTCCTTTTTAAAAATACAAAAACAATATGTCGTAAAAGGCATTCCAAGGTTTTCCAGAAGTTTTGGTTTTCCTCTAACACAGTTAAGAAAGTACTCTTTCCACAACCGAGCTGGCTGGGACGTGAACAGTCTGTTCTTCCGAGAAGGCAATGACAGAATGGAAGAGAGGGAGAGCGAAAGCGAGAGAGAGGAGTGTGTGTATGTGAGTAAGGGAAAGAGAGTGCAGCACTCCGTTCAGCTCCTCCTACCTTCTCTGTCTAATTCTGAGGAAAAGATGGCATGGAAAAAAGTACCAAAAGACCTCAAAAACACAGTCCAAAAAAAAATCACGACGCAAAAATTAAAAGGGAAAACATTTTGAATCCTCTTGTAAATGCTAGAAAGTATACGAGCGAGCGGACCAAATGAATGGAACAGTACACCTATGCAGTGTGCCTGAGCACATGTCCTGTTGCTCTGTGGACTGTAGAGAAACGCCCATGCACACGCCTCCTCCAATAAACACACATACATAGTCACAAACAGACCAGGGCTTTCTGACACACCCACACACTCCCCTTGGCATGTCACAGCATTCACTTTAAGAAGTGGGCTGTGAATTAGAGATTAGTGGCAGGACGGATAGACAGGCCTTCGGCATTGACAAGGAGGCAAATGAAAGACACGTCAGGTATTATCCGGTCGTGCAGCATTGTTTCGAAAGAGTTATTCAGAAACTCTTAAGTCCTCTGTTCAATGTTTTTAAATCACATTTTACGACTGTAATTATTGTGTCTAATATAGGTTTACATTATAGAAGAGATATAATTACTCAACTAGTAGATATGATGTTGGCTTCAGCTTACAATGCAGCTGGTATACTGCACAAAGCTATTCATACTAGTGTTTGTTTGGCAGGGCACTTAGCGACCGCCAGGTGGAGGAAATGAAAGAGGCTGACCACCTCAGGGTGACTCATTAGAAATGACGCAACCAACTGCAAGAAGCCCCATTCCCTTCGATTCTCTGCTGAGAGATACTTAGGTCCAAAGCCTGAAAATAGCAGTGAACCCACAATCTCTCCCACCCAACTATATAAAGAGAAGTGCATTATGGCTAACCTTTTGCAAGCTACCATGAACATGGGATCATATTACTACTCCCTGGATCCATTTTCTCTTTCCTCTGTGCATCTGTCTTTCTTTCTCATCTCTCTTGGTCTGTCAGTGAGTGTCTCCCCTGCTCTGGCATATCTCCATATGAAGAAACTAGAAGGGTAGACCACATGGTGCTGAAAGGGAATCTATATTTTGCTGCATGTAACTGTGAAGTGCAGTGTTGCAGGGATTATAGTAAAATGAAACTCAAAAGAGTGATTCAGTTGTGAAACTAGTGGTTGTGAATGGGAGGTAATGTGAGGCCTATGTTGATGTCAATGTCTGAAACCACACACCATTCCACATGCAGCCACCAGTGGGAAACTGTTTTGATTTTATTTGCCATGGTGACCAGCACATACTCTGACTCATTCTTATCAGCAGAGTAACAACCTGTGAATGTGTAGCACTGGACAGCTGAACTACACTGTCAACTTCCAGACAGCTGTCTGGAGGAAGCAGGCCAACTGTATAAAAACTGCACCCTGCATTTGGATTTTGTCTACCTAGCATCACCTATCAGCTCATTCAAGCCCAACAGCTTAATTATAGTCCTTACCTGTGAGCTTAAGACGCTTGGTGTCATTGGGTGTCATTTCATAAAACTTCTAAGTGGTTGATTTCAAAGTTGCGTAATAACAGTGAATTATCCGGCCTAAAAAATATCGTATGTAAACAAACACAATGAAAACAACCTTTTCGGAGACATCTATTCTAAGATTTAATAGACAGTGCCTCTGGGTAGTGCCAGTAGTAGCTTTACCTGTATGATTAGGGCGATGCAAAATCGTTGGGTTCAGCACTCGGCTTGATGAGAGTTGCGAAGCAGGGACATGGCTGGAAGGTATGCAAAGCCTTTCCCAACAGCCATACCACTGCGTGAATCAGTTCTCAGAGTCTCTGAGATCTCTGAAAAGTTGTACGTTGAATTAATCTTGAGTCTTACAACACGACAGAGTTATTATGTGCATGTTTGGCTTTGTCTGACAACAGAGAAAAGGTGGTGAAATATGCTAGAATTGTATGAGCATGAGTGTTTAATGCAAATCAGAGGTTTGCATTGCATCGGGTTCTTTGCATTTTTGCAGTGAGAGCGGATGACAGGAGCAGTGCTTGCATCTCTCAGAATTTCTGATTGCCTTGGGTTAAGAACAGCACAGAAAGCCGACAGCACATCAGAGAAAAAGGCCTGGCCTTAACTGCAAACAAAGCAATCCATGATGATTAAATGCCAGACAGCCATTCACTGAAGACATTTGTGTTGGGTTCCCTCTCATTAGTGCTAATTTGCATCGTGATGGCCACTGCTTTGCTCTCAAGGCTGCCAATCAGTATAATTTAATGCACTGCTAATGCACAAAGTGTTCAGTGAACAGTGAAGTGTTCAACAAAATGTGCTAACCAGGCTTCAAACCCAGTCCCGAGTCATCCTAGTCATCCCAAAGTTCAATATCCTGCCTTTCTATTTCCCCCTCTATATGTGGAGTGTCACTTCTGTTGCTCTTTATACTGGCACAGCATACTGGCATAGCCTCTCCAGCAACCCTGTCAAGATTTGACATTGGGTTATTCTATTGCAAACAGAATGGATCAACAGAAATAGATCACAACTATAAGTGAGCTTCTAGTCTCTACTTGTATCACCAGGTTCTATTTTGTAACTATTCAAAAGTTTCTGCAGAAATATTTTTTTGAAAGTAATGCCAGAATTGAACCCTGATTGTGTTTAGTCAATTAAAGTAACTTCACTTGGAAGGACTGAATGAATGAACAAGGTTCCCGTGCACCATTCTGCCCTTCTGCTTCAGTGTCTCAGACTTCCCCACTGCCAAAAATAGAACTGACAGGAGTACTAGTCCACGTCCTGGCGCACGAGGGCCTAATGGTCCAGCACACGTGAACCCCCCTCTGATATCAGAGCCCAGACACTTGAGCCGGCTCCAAGGAAAGGAAAGGTCAGGGTGTCATTTGGTACAGAGGGTTGATTGTGACAGAGTGAGGGTGATCCTCAGAAATCACACTGAATACCAACCTTTCCAAAACGGGCCTTCATACTTCTGTGACCTTGGACACACACACTATCACCTCAAAATAATCATGTCTGAGGTCAAAAGTATTTACTGTCCCACAATAACCTTTTATAATCATCAGTATTTACACTTGAATTATAGATATTTGCTCATTTTGGAGCTGTATTCATTCATAGTTTTTTTAACGGAGCCAAAGAAAGTGGAAAGAACAATGCATGTTACTGTGGTCTAATATTCAAGAGGATCCCTATATGGCAGAGCCTCTTCAACATTAGGAGAGCAGATGTTCTCGAGTTAGTAGCAATCAAGAGTTTTGTTATTGCAATCCCTGTACTGCAGAGTGGCTGAGTTTCAAAGTGCAAGCAGGCTGCTAGAATATTTATATCTATAAAAAATCTTCAACTCATTGTCTCTTTTAAGTGTAATTAAACAAGCATACTGAACTCAAACTCTATCCAGTGGTTGTGGCAGACCGATCCAATCCAGTGCACATGTCCACCCCTGCGTTTGCGTGCATGAGTGTGTGTATGAGTGTGTGCATGAGTGTGTATAAGTGTGTGCATGAGTGTTTGTATGCATTGAAAAGGGTGTGTGTATAGTTAGGCCTATTTCAACCATGAGTCTTGAGGAAACTGACTAGTAGCTTTAACATTAGCTATGAGGAAGAGTTCCTGTTTTGGTCAAGGGCAGGGTAAACACCATGGCAACTATGAGCTGTGTTATGAGGAACCACACACGCAAGCATACAGACATAGACAAATTATCTGGGTTAAAGGATTTGAAAGACTTGTTTGCATTGTAAATCTTACAACGGCTCGTCCAAGTTGTTTCACAAACATCCACCAAAAAACCACCGGTACAATTTTCCCCTTTCTTTCAGTACAAGAAGCTTCTTTAGGAGAAAGGAACATGTTTACGAGCTACAGGTCAAGCGTCGAGGCCGACCCCTTCAGCCTAGTGGCAGCTGCTTTCTTTCAAAGGCTGACGTGTGCAAAAGGACTAACACCTCGCACTGAAGAATCTGTCAAAGCAGCTGAAAAGGGTCTGTAGGCTCCATGTCAACCTGTATCGGCACACATCACAACCTGCATCAGCACACAGCAGAAGGCCAAGGACCCCCCCTCCTCAAAATTATAAAGATTTCAGAGACATTTTATAAACAAATGCTCCTACCGGAAATAGCAAAAGATACTCTAGTCTTAATTGAAGGTAGGTTTGAAATAGATTGCAGGTTTAAGTTGAACATGGCTTCACAACAAGGATGAAATTATAGTGTTGAAATAGTATTTCTTCAGCCATGGCCAACTAACTCACAACATGATGGCACACCTACTGTATTCTGATTCTTGCTCTTTCAAATAATATATGAAAGATTGGGTAGATCAATCGTAGATTACACATTGGTCTGGGGAAGCTGCTGTCATTTTCTTCAGCACAAGAGGCGTGATCAACGGGCCTTGTTTTGTACGCGATTGGATGCTAGCCGTCGCTTCCCAAAAACGTATCGGAAGCAGAAAGAAATGTATTACTCTTCTCCAGACCTTTCTGTAGGGCAAATTCAAATCACCGGCAGAAAAGACGAGGCTACCCAGTCTAGTAGATATCCAAAGGTAAATACAGACTTCATACAACACCACTGAGTGTATTTTCAGTGAGTGGAGGTGCCCTTGCAAAAAGGTTGCATAGAGCAGGCACGCCAAGTAGAGCAGAGAAAGAAGTCTCTGACTCACAGGAAAGAAGAACACAATAAGTGTTTAACCTTGGGGTATGTCCACCACAGAGCTAAATGTTGACAATCTAATGATATTTAGATAACATTGAAAATAGGTCAAGAATCATTGAGTATGAGATGTGTGCTATATGGAGGGGGGTAGGGTACAGTGATATAAAGCAGAGGCACCATGATTGGCTAAAAGAGAGGTGGATAGTTTGGCAGCATACACTAAACCTTTGTTTTTAATGTACACTATTCTAAACACTGGGCACATAAAGTGTTTCCAGACAAAGAGCCTTATGTTTTAGGAACTGGGGAACGAAGAAAAAAACAGAGTGAGAGACAGAGGAAAAAGAGAAAAAAGGTGTCTTTGGCATTTCTCAAGCTGCAGCTAAAATAAACAAACCCCTGTTCTAGGGTAATTAGGATTTTAAAAAAAAGGGGTAGTGGAAAGTATATGTTGAGTGATCGACATTGGGTGCACTACAGCTGAGGAACTATAAACAAAAATGATTGCCCTGAAATAAGTCCCGGAAACTATTGTTACTTATGTTTATGCAACACCAATAAATATAAAAGTATGTGTTTGTACCAACTTTCCTTAGTGTGTGTCCCTAATCACAGCTTTTAAACAATTCAAGCCGACAAGTCAAACCAGCAGAGCTGTTAGTACAGTCCTGGGCCCAGCGATATTTAACGTCATGAGTAAGAATAACCCACTGTGGTGCTGGGAAGAAAGGTTGGCACTTGGCGTCTGCCAGCCTCGCATACGCACAAACCAAAATGGAAAAGCTATAAAGAGGTGCTGGCTTGAGGTAAAAACGACAAGGCTTATTTGTGTCCTAAACTCCACAAGTCAGGGCTCGGACTGGCTTCTCCTTTTCCAGAATGGAAAGAAAAATGAAGTCAACGATTAGCGCCCCTTCCTTGCCCGCAGAAAGAAAGAAAAAAGTAACAGACGTAACAATTGCCAAATCCCACTTACCCTCCTCCCATCAATGTTTGCTTCTGTCTCTCTCTATTTCTATCCCTCTATTTCTCCATCTCCCTCTCCCTCTCACTCCCTCTAAAATTGGGGAACTGGCAATACGGTATATGCTGACAAACAAAACAGTGTTCCCGGTCCCTACAGGCCGATTGAGCTGGATACGATATCATCAGAATTTCCGGCTCCACTGCTCATTGGTTGAGGAGTTTTGCTGGAATAACGTGACACGTCTTGTGACAAGTCATAAGTCAAAAGGAGCCCAGGTTACTACACTCCCTGCACACCTTCATTCACGAGCGGTCAGGCTACCGATGCCTCCGCCTGTTCCCTAGGAGAACACTCTGTGTACCAAGCATGCCTAGTGCTTCTCATCCTTATCTTGTCAAAGCAGTAAATTCTTAACTGTATGGAGCATGGGACGTTCCATAAGGTTCCAGTAGAAACACGTTCCAGAAGGGACATTGTTTTATGGGTTAAGCTGGGGGCTTTACCCTGTGAGCCTTGTGCGTTTTAGAGCTGTATTTAAAATCAGCGAGACATTTACACACTTTTTTTTAAAACTGTTTTACTACAGTTGAATGCTGCACAAGTTCACCATCGTAAACTCTTCATTCCAAAGTCCATGGGATTCAAGTTGTTTTGAGTGCCGCAAAACATAAACAAACACCACACCTCTTTTGTGACACAAGGTAATATATAATAATACATTTTGCTCTTCATCTTTTATCGTCAACTGCCAGTGAACGGCGTCGGAATGGCTCTTGAATCATCAGAAGGATAGCTTACCTTTTTTAGAGGTACGCCAAAAGCGATCTCCAAGGGGGTCCCCACTGTCCACACTGGTTTGATTTAGATTTAGCATGGTTAAGTCACAACCTCACTAGCTACCCTCACTAGTCTGGCGAAAACTACCGCTGGCTGCTTCTCGTAAGCCCCTGGAAGCCCATTTCGTGGCAGGCAAAGCAGAGAATAATGGCCAAAGATGGGGACAAGGGAGCAAAGAGAGGGAGTGGAAGGGTGCTGGCGATGGGTGGACAGAATATAGTACCAAAAAAAAAAGGAGACACAAAGGACTCTCTTCATCCCCTTCTCAAAAAAGGCACACATGAACATCTAGACTATAAATCTGAGGGCCTCCTCAGACCCAACATGTCCTTCTTTTGCTGCCCCGGCTACCATGCCCGACGTCCCTCACATCTAGGAGAGCCCGTTGCATTGTCCCAGCAACACTAACTGCGGTACACACACTGGAGGCCTTGTTCCTCACAGGGCCT
The DNA here is from genome assembly GCF_026213295.1 of Gadus chalcogrammus. Taxonomy (NCBI): domain Eukaryota; kingdom Metazoa; phylum Chordata; class Actinopteri; order Gadiformes; family Gadidae; genus Gadus; species Gadus chalcogrammus. The sequence goes on along the minus strand of NC_079422.1, from coordinate 14,727,020 downwards.
CCGATATTTCAGCCCACAGTGTTTGAGGCCAAGGGTGGACATTGTAAAGCATTGAGACGAGGAACGAGCAGGAGAATAAGACTTAAAAAAGGGGGGGGGGGGGGGGGGGGGTTGACTCGTGCCAGCACTGCTAAGAGCAACTGAACTAAAAGGCACCGGTAAGGCATCCAGAGCCTTCGCCCACAGAATAATATGTGGTTGGATCCTGCATACTTATGTCAATTAACTTTTACCAGGGCGAAACAAGCAGGCAGGTCTTCTTCCAGGCCCGTACTGTATTATGGAGCAATGGTTCTGAAAACAATTTCCATTATGGAAGATAACATCTATATGGGTGGAGGAAACCATGGAAATAGCTTGTTAAAACCATTGCTCCATAATATCGGGCATGCGTAGAGGAGTTCTGGACCCAGTGTGGGAAGAAATATGGTATTTGATTGTGCGCTCCTCTACGATGTGTTATGACAAGGATGTCAAGGATTTGCCTTTGATTTACAACCCGCATGGCATCCTTGCCGCATCAAGTAAACAAGCCCCCGCACTGGGCCCCACTGTGAAGTAAACCAAGCACACCACCCCTGATGCTCCCTGTTGAGGTTGCTGCTGCCTCACGCCCTAAATTATGGAGCAATGTTTTTTTACAATCCATTTCCGTGAAGGTAGATAGCTATCTATCTGGGAGGAGGATTCCATCTAAAGTTGTAACAGATATGCCGAGATAAGAAGAGAGTGGATGGAGCCACACCGCCCAACTGAACACTGAATAATGCAGGAGACATTTAAACTGCCGCACCGAATGAAGAAATTGAAAATGGTTATGTCGAAAGTCTACTGAGAATCGTTCTAGTGTAGTGTCACTGTCCAGACATGCACAAAGCAAGATAAATGATGTTGACGATAGCAAAGAGACAGAATAAAGAACAGCTTGTTTTCTCATAAGGGTTCCTGATTTCTATATAGTCTAACCAATCCTAACTGGAAACAGACTATCACAAAATGGTGCTGGAGTGTTCTGGTAAAGGGAATTTAAAATGGCTGTTTAACACACCAGGTTTGAACGTGCCAGCCAACGGGGGCTAGTCCATTTGCGCCACCCAGAGACCTACTTCTGACTTTGAAAAAGTGTGCAAGAGAGAGTGAGAGAAAGAAAGAGAGAGAGAGAGAGAGAGAGAGAGAGAGAGAGAGAGAGAGAGAGAGAGAGAGAGAGAGAGAGAGAGAGAGAGAGAGAGAGAGACAGAGAGAGAGAGAGAGAGAGAGAGAGAGAGAGAGAGAGAGAGAGAGAGAGAGAGAGAGAGAGAGAGAGAGAGAGAGAGAGAGAGAGAGCATGTAATGCAATATGATAGACTATATTCGACACTGGAGGCCAGGCAACAAGTTGGTTTATCGCTAAGATTTGCTTAAGACACAGTGGGTGATAATTAAGGGAGTCACCATGTGAATACAATTTCAAAATTCTGGATAAAAAGAAGTATTAGTATTGAAACGAGGTGGGAAAAACACCATGTGTGGAATGTTTTTTCAGTGACTCAGTGACTCAGACCACACGTGGGTGTGTCCATACTCAAGCTTCTGGTTGCCATAGCAATCCAACTACCAGGATAGGAAATTTTCATGTGCTCTCCATTTCTGAGGTCACAAGGAACGAGCGCTATCTGTTACCATTGGCAACCATTCCCCAAACAAAAAAAACAGACACCAGATCCGGTCTGAGGCCGTTCTGACCGGATCCAGTCGGTCACAGTGGCAGATTTGCATTGCAACCTCAAGTGACTGAGATGTATCTTTAGATAGACCAATCTAAATGCATCCATCACACTATAAATACTTCACCCACAAAACTACAAATGCAAGCACGTGAGCACACACACACATGCACACACAAGCACATGTTCGTGCACAAACAACACATACACCCTCCAGAAGGTGATTTATTATCCACATTCCAATAAAAACCATTCCATCTGGAGAGAATGAATCAGTTGCATTCTTTTCCCTCAGCCAATCACAGAGAGCATGGGAAGGGAAGAAAGGGTTGCCTTTCACGAAACAAAGGCTGGCAGTAACTTCTGTCATTTGTTTGTGGCGTGGAGCATAAGCGCCCTTTTCTCCCGACCTTCAGACATGGACTCCAGCGGTGACTCACATCCTTTTCATCCAAGTTTATGAACTGCATTCAGGGACAACGAAAACTCCACAAGAGAGCTCTGTTTTCTTTGTATCCCAGAGCAATATGATGTATTGTTGTGTGTTGATAAAAGTGAACAGCCATAGCAGCTCGTTGCTGCTAAGGTCATCAGGATGTTTAATCCTGTCCTTAGTGTGCGTGAACTACCTTAATGGGGATCATTTGAACATTTCCAGGCACCAGTGTACTGGTCCTAGTGTGGAAAGAAATATGAAATTTGATTGGGGGCGCCTCTATGATCTGTTATTACAGCCCTAACGGACCTCAACCGTCTGGCCTCAACGCTGCATCATCTAAATAAGCCCCCGCAGTCTTGGCCACGCTCTTCAGTAAACCAAGCACTCCACGCCTGAACACTGTTGATTTTTGCGCTTGATGCCACATTGACCCAGTAGCCATTGCATATGGATATGTCTATGATTTGGTCTTTGTCTTGGCCAGGACCACACAGATAGATACTTCCTGGGACCGGTGAAAGAGCATGTATTGAGACTTCCCCTTTGTCTGTTTCGACAAGCGAAGCTGGGCTGGGTCCAGGCTCAACTGTATCCTGTTTTTAGACACTAAACCCATGGAAAACCCGCCTCCGGTATCGTGTGTGAGGTATTAGTTAAGTGTCTGAACAATGGACACAGCAGCATAGTATCCTGAAGACCTTCCTCCCAAATGTCCGATCATATAAATACAGCAGGACAGAGTTAACCCATGCCCCAATCTGAACTGCAGACGAGTCACATATGCATCGCTTCACTTATTTGTTATATGTTTATATAATATAATATTGTCTAGTCTCTTAGTTCACAACTGATCCCCCAAAATGAGAATTACAGTTCTGGTCAACGAATAATGCAAGCAATGTTTAGTTAGTATGGTAGTATTTCTGTGTAAACTGTGTGGCAACATACGGCCCACCCAGAGAGTATTCTACCCTACCGGACTTATCAGGTTACTCCCTTGACACTAGTGACATTTGCTCTATGTCTTCACAGAGCCATGGAGAGCCTGCAGACCAACTAGGGCATCTAATGGAGAACGTATTATAGAATAACAGAAATGTATCAGGAGAAGATGTTGTACATTACAATAAACCGTCTTGCCTCAAATAGATATGCAAATATTATACTGCACTCTTCATGCCATCGTAATTTGTCAGACATGCACACATGGCACATAAAATAGTACAATCAAATTAAAAAAGGTTATGCTTTGCGGAAGTAATCTAAAACCAGTCAGATTAGATTTCAAAAGCACCTATCTGGCTTTGCTGTACTAACAATGAATACTATGTAGGGTGTGGTCGTTGTGCACCTGTGAACAGCTTATTGGAAGAAAAAAAATGTGATAGATAAAAAAAAAACGACCAAAAAGAATGACTCTTCTTCATGTATTGCCTAAACATGGTATATCACAGAAAAAACACTTGGATAACATTTTAGTATATGCTACACATAAACCTCCTAAGATGGTGCAATTTGAATGGTTCGCTATCTTGGGATGTTTGGCAATATCCCATGATTGAGATCTCAACCTCGGGATATTGTTTTCGTAATGGGGAGCGTACGTGACGGTCGTCTCGTCATGCTAATAAAAACAAACAAACCACTAATAAAGTGCTCATGTGTAGTATAAAACAATTATTCACCTCAGGCTCCCTGAATAGTGTTCACACTATTCACTTCGCCTTCGGAGAATAGTTGTTAAAGAGTATGTGTTTTGTATTTTGACACTAAACATATACATTCTTGGCATAGTTAGGGCAACGTTTAGAGTTAAATGATAACAGAAAAGGGAGGTTAACACCAAGCACCCCTCAGACACACCAACACAAACAGTCCATCACAGCTTCATGGCCTAGTGGGCTTCAACAAAACAACCGTCTATGAGAAGACCAGCCCACAAGAGGCTTCCATTTAAATGTTTATCGCGACTAAACCGTTGCAAATGGTCTCAAAGGGCCCCCGAACAGGGATCTTCGAGAGCAATAATACCAGTCAGTACAGGGCGGGTAGGGGGTTGGCCTGTGATTTACACAGGCCTGGCCTCAATCAGGTGTTACAGCCTGGTGTAGGACATTCCAGAAACCAGAATTGTTGAAAGAGTATTGAAGTTGTGTGCACATAGGCACGTTGTGACCCAACCGTTAAAGAAAAACATGTTTGATTGTTATACGACAACTGACCTTTCAGGTGTCTGTGATTTACTTCAATGTCGAATATGGTATGCATGGAGGGGGTTTATGTGTCCCTGTGCATGTTTGAGTTCCTGTGAAATATGTATGTATGTGTGTAAGCCCTGACAAATATCTGAAGGGTCCCACAGTGGGCAAACATTGAGCAGAGTTCTCCCCTTGTAACATTGCAGACTAATCTTAAAAAGATAAAGGAAACATTTGCATACTGACATCTACGTACAAGAAATCGAAAGTCATGCCAAAGTCGGACAAGGCATGGAAATGTAGAGCAAATGTCTCACCCTTAAACAATCAAAATAATCAAATAATTAAGATTGATTTATCAATGCTTTTTTACAATCAGTAAATTAAAATTTCTAATTACAGTACTTGTTTGACACAGCGGATCAGGGGGTTCTTCTGACAACAAAGGAATGGAAGAGGCACTCACCTGAAAAAGAAAGAAAGACATACAGATATGAATACATTAGCTGGTTCAATGCTTTGTAATTTCTTCCTCATGCGCTCTTCTGACAATGTTTTAGATTACTGGGTCAAAAGATATTTGACAAGGGACTCTTTTGACAACCTCATGTGAACACATGTTTGCACATCTGTCAGATAACTTGGTTTCATTTTGGTAGAAATATTTTTTTTTTATTGGCACGTTTTGATGGTGACGCAAGTGCTGTGTTTAAAGACCTTTGCATACAGCAGAATATTGTATTTCCATTCACATTGTGTGATGAGTGAAAATACATAAACGGGCATGGCTAGCATACCTGCTTAATGCACAGTTTGAAAGTGAAGCTGAATGGAGGAAGGGGAGGGAATGACACACCCTTAGCGTTCACAAGGCAGCCAAACGTTGACTCTTGTGAACATGTGAAGAGCACCATCTACTGGGCAAGTAGAGACAGGGCTTCTACTTAGAAAGTTTAGTAAAAACCAAAGTTAGTCTACAGCGGTTTCCTTGAGTCGTTTCTTCAGCCAGAGATTAAACTGAGGCGCTCAACTGCATTATATAATCTCAGATCCAAGTCTGACTACTGCTCCTACAAGCAATAAGTGCACATGGTTGTAGTCAGCATGTATGTTGAAGTCGCTAAGCACTCTTGGAGTAAATGTAACGCAGCATTAAAACAAATCCACTTTCAAAACATCTTACACAAAGAACAGATTTTAATATTCTAATTAAAGTATGGATTTATTTTAAAATAAAATATACAATAGAGTAGACATTGCATTTACGATGTTAGCATTTACATACTTAAACTCATTTAGAAAAAACAAATGTATAAATTCAAAGACTCAAAGTTATGCCTGCTTCCCTATAGAGTATAGGGGTATACGGTCCCCCTGACATTTACCGCCCAGAGCGTTCCGCTGACACCAATCCCAGGCACCAACTGTCCGCTGCCTACATGAGTTATATACAAGGGTTAATCATCCTCCCTCCCTACTGCCTCCTGGCTCCGGACGGCGTAACCAACACTCTTGGTAAATCATCACCTTATGGCATCAGTCAACAAGGAAATATGCAGTTCTCAGAATCTGGCATTCAAACATTTAATAAGTTAAATGTAAGATAAAAAACAATGGTTGCAAACAATTGTCATTTAGTATATCATTTCCAAATGAAAATGTTCCTAAAGATGACGTGATACATTAAGTCATCAACTTTTGCTTGATGTATTCAAAGCATGCAGGGCAAAGACTTGTACTCTAGGGGGCGGCATTTACATCTTCACTCTCCTTATCCAACACACCCATAAACCCAAGGCCATTTTCAAGCTTTTGTGGTGTGATCAGGGACCACCTCCGGACTGAACACCCACACACAAACTGACAGACACACGGTTATTTTGTGCTCGGTGGGTGTGTTGGGGATGACTTTGACAAACGCCCTGGTTTTGACAGAGCTATGCCACAGCAATATATTTTCCTCCGGGGTCATTACAGTACAGTGAAAGGAGCTTTTTATATCGTGGCTAGCATCTCTGTCTGTAGCCGCAAGACTTGGGAACGGGACACAGTAGGTTTTGAAGGGCTTAGCCGACCATAAAGAGTTGTTATGCACTGCTATAGCTGCTGTCAAAGTATAGGGGTAAAAGGGAGCTCTTCAGCGAAGGATACTTTAAAATCTCTGACACAGTGTGGATTTCTGCGACCAATGCAAATCACCCTATAATGACAGCCACCACCTTGAGGCTGTGATTTGCCTCTGACAAGATTAAGTAGTCTCTTGTTGTAAAAGTTTGATGACTCACGCACTATATATTATATAAATATATGTGATGCCTATATCTGGATGTCAATTTGGTGGGCTTTTCTAAATAAGGACAGACCTAATTTCTAAGTGAAATATCGAGTTGAACCCAAACTTCCTACTTGCCACTGAGCTGGGATCAGGTGCAGATCAAGCTCGCCAGTTCCATTATCAGGGCCACCATGAGTCCAGGGCCAAATTGAGTTAGCGTGAGTCAAATGATTTTAGGTTGCAAACTTTGTCAGATGTTATAATGAATAATAAACTAACCTCAAATGAGTTTAGAGAAGATTTAAGGGCCATTTTTTGAGTGTGATTTTTTGAGATGGCATGGCAAAACATCAGCTATGAGTTTGTGAAAGGCTCTCTGAGAATATCTGTTTCAAGTTGACTGTACATTACTCTGTATGAGACTAGGTTGTATAATGCTACCAGTTCACTTTTTACCAATCAGGACATCTAATGGATAGGGACTCCGTCTTGCCTTTCAATCCCAGGTGTGTGATATGATTCTCAACGGCGGAAGGGTGGGAGTAGAGAGGGAGGGGACGATTGTGGTTAGTTACAATAGCCTGTCCTCGTCTGCCTTTTCCTCTCTTCAGTCTCTTTTCATCTCTTTTTACAACTCATGAATCTTACCTATTTAACCTGTATGTATCAGATGATGATGCATGTATAATCTGCAACATTGCTTCCATTGTCTTTCTAAAGGACGGAAAAAAGTCAGACAGAGATGACATTAAACTATAAGATGTTAGAATGCAGGTAGGAAAGGCAGTAGAGGGTCCCAAACAATCCTGATCTACACAATTATTACCATCTGACAAACTTGCCTTCCTGTGGACCCTGCAAGCAGAGACAGGAACGTGGTACATGACATAAACCACACTCATAAAGCTGTGCAAACATCAAGACGAAACCAGTGGTAAAATGCTCCTCTTGAGTTCCTGGTATAAAGTACAGAGTAAGAACATGGAGGAAATGAGAGGACATGGTAGGACTAACTCCGCATACACACACTGAACAATGAAGGGTTAGTGCATAGAAACCTGAAAACACTCGCGTTACCTTATTCGTAAAGCTTACGCCGGTAAGACACAATAACAAAATGATGGCATGTGATGCCATTCTTGTGTCTTAAGCGGACAGACAGGCAGACAGACAGGCAAAGACAAACAGACTGAAAGCTGCATGCTAAACTCTGTGAGCTATAGTTACTCCCTCTCCTCTATACCCCTCTCCGCTATATCCCTCTTTCTCTCTCTCCCTCTTCATGATGCACGCAGAACATCTATGGTCCTCTCCCTGCTTTGATTAGCCTTGCGTAGCTTCACCTTTTACCTCTCAATCCCCTCGCTGGGCTAAGCGATGTGCTTTACCTTTAGTCGAGTCGTAGTAGGAGCTCATGCTGAGCACAGCAGTGAATCTCTAGACCTTTGGAACCGTTGCTGCTGCTCCAGTGATTTTCTTATTTAGACGCTGTATTTCCCCCCTTCAGCTTACACGCTCAGATTTGATCTTTCTCTACTAGGTGAATCACTGCATTATTAACTTTAATCTTAACACAATCTCTCTCTCTCACTCTCTCTCACGTGTCACCTCATGTAGAGCGACCGAATGGGAGTCTCCCGTTCCTTCACAGGTCAGTGACGCCCTCCATAATACCTGCGCATATGTGTTTGTGTGTGTGTGTGTGTGTGTGTGTGTGTGTGTGTGTGTGTGTGTGTGTGTGTGTGTGTGTGTGTGTGTGTGTGTGTGTGTGTGTGTGTGTGTGTGTGTGTGTGTGTGTGTGTGTGTGTGAAAATGCGTGTGTGTGTGTGTGTGTATGTCTGAGAGCGGTTTACGTCTAGCTCTAAAGTGTTTGACCAAGAGCTTGAATTTCAGAGAAACAACAAAAAGTGAGTATGCCTGTGAAGGATCCTGAATGAAAGCTTATAATGGATCAGGGAACTCACCAAAATAAATGGGCGACGCACAGCATTCCAATCTAAATTATGAAGAATATCCCTTTTGAATCACTCTAAATCCATTCACAAATGATTCATGAATAAGGCAGTGGGACTATGTGAAGCAGTTGTCACTGCCGTTGATATAAGGACTTAAAACTAAGAATAGAATCCTGACAAAGCATCGGACCAGCACGTGTACTTTGAATCAGAGATACACCAATATACACTGAGCTAACAGGTAATATGTTCTGCTTCTGCTTCGTTCTTTACAATATGAAACGCTTGCAATATGAAAAATGTAAATGATTACACACACACACACACACACACACACACACACACACACACACACACACACACACACACACACACACACACACACACACACACACACACACACACACACACACACACACACACACACCACTGTATTATCCAAGCAGGCAGACGGCGTACCGATTAAGCCACCGACGCAGACATCTTGTTTTAGACTGCAGGTCTTTCTATGGAGGAAAGGACAGCTAAAGACTACAGCTCCTGCCAGTGCTACAATAAACATTAAACTAAACAATTAAATTAGTTTTTTGGTTTATACGTGGGCATGCACTGCACCACCGGAGACATTAATGGGTCTCTCTTCAATGACTAAACGGCAGAGGATGATAATGGGCAAGCCACTTCAAGGACATGCTGTGCAGGCATGTTGTACACGTTGTTTCATGGCTGCGCATCACTCTAGGAGCTGCATCCCATAATGGCTAGGGCTTTAAAGGCGAAGTTATGTGTAGGTTTGTAGCGTTTCTACGCTTAATGCATTTTGGTTAATGATTAACACATAATATGATGATTCAGTGGTCAACCCTGCCAAGCCTGTCCGGAGTATAAGTGCTCTGCTTACAACGGAAATTAAGCCTTTGTCCTTTGAAAGCGAAGCCTATATGTGAGTGGGAACCATAAGTACGGCTGTGTAAATACTTGTATAAGGACTATCAAAGGGCCGATTTTTTATTGTGTCTAGAACAGGGGTTTTCAAAGTGTGAGAGAGTGAGCCCCCCCTCAGAGAAAAATATTCAGCTGAGCCCCCCCTACAAAAAAATGTTTGTTCTAAATAGGTTTGTGTTTTGGAAGCTATCTTAATTAGTTTACACATTTTAAACATCTCTGATCATGATTTTAAAACATTTGAAACATATTTTTTAAACATTTTAAACATATTTCTGAAACATTACAACATCTTTGTGCGTTTTTAAACACATTTCTTAACACAATTTAAGAACTTTATCTAAGCATGTTTTAGCTTAACCTTTTTTAAATACATTTGAACATCTTAATTTGTGTAAACTGCCAGTTTACACAGATTCATTCAGGGTCCCCGACTATGAATTTTCTGAGTCTAATCAGATCTGCCTTTTCAGTCCAGAGATTCGACTATTCGGCGGGGTTTGTTTACCGGCGTTGCTATGGTGACCTAAATTATTATAAGCAACTGAAAACGATGCCGGTTTGAAACTAAAATGTGATTCTGAAAAAAGTATAAATGCTATCAAAATTCCGTTTCGATAGTATTGAAGATACAAGTGTGTAGATTTGTTTAATGGTTTGAACGATGGTAAACGGTGGAAAAATGAATGAGTTACGATGTCTAGAAGTAGGTGTATCAGAATGGGCTGACGTCTTCAATGAAAACAGCTGAAAACGAAGCGGTATGAAACTAAAACTGTGATTCTGAAGACATTTTAAATGATATCGAAATTCTGTTTAGATATTATTGAAGATACAAGTGTGTAGATTTGTTAAATGGTTTGCACGAAGATAAACGGTTGAAAATGTATTTAGTTATGTTACTTTTACAGTTGAAGTACGGGTTTCAGGGGTCTTTTAGTTGTTGTTTTTTTCTCACGTCGCGCCCCCCCTGAAGAACTCTGGCGCCCCACAGTTTGAAAACCACTGGTCTAGAACACTACAAATGCTACTGAGTTAGGACTGTTTCATCCTGAGAATATTGTGTCTTGTGTGTTTTCCCTAAAATCCTCTTAGGAGTCTAATTAGCCAGTTAAGCCTCTTCTGAAAGTGACAACGCTGACTACTGAGCACTGAGTCAGCATGCTGATAGTCCCCTGGCAAATCCCAGCAGGGCTCAAACACAGAGAAAGGAAAGAAAATCCACTTTAGTATTCATTCAGACGGTTGAAAACAGACTATTAGCGTTAGCTTTTCCATAATTTGTCATTCAAATTAGGTTGCTTCTTATCAGTAGCAGTGTCCCTAGAAGGATTAAGTAGAAACACAAGTGGTAGAATTGCTGATACGATTGTTTATCTGTGTAATTCTTTCACGTCATTTTCTTCCTGGAAAAACATTACAATACAAAGGAAGTCGAGACGAAAGGAGAAGAATGCTTCACTCTTCCCCTGAGTTATTTTTGAAGTGACGGCTTCAAACCCAGGCTTAAACTTAACTCCCAGCTGTGTGTTTGACTGAATCTGCTCTCCCTTGGGCCTCCCCCTTAACTGTAAACAGCACGACAACACAGAGGAAACCCCCCTATGATGCATTTCCTTCAACACACACGATAGGCATCTGGACTGGACCACATGGCTGGACACAGGTGACCTGATGGAAGTACTTTTTTGGGGGGAAATGCAAAAGGGACATTTTTGATCACACAGGGACCGAATATGAAAGGAATGACAAAGGAGATTTTCCTATCAGTGCAAAAGGTTTAATGATATAAATCCTCCCTCAGAGTGTCAAAAGTGTGATCTGCTCTGATAGAGTGGGATGATTGTTGGAGGAAAAATGGATCCTTCCACCTAGCACCGGCTGGACTGTGAAATTACCATGTCTGTCATCGCCAGCTCTGCTTGCGTCACTCAGATCTGTATTTCTTTGCACAGCCAGAGTGGTCAGCTGTTATAGAAAATTGAAAACAAATATTGTACTAACATGTTTTCCCTTCACTTCAATAATGGATTCACTATCAAACACAAACACAGATGAAAGAAAACAGATCATTCCTGTCCTGCTGAGGCAGAAAAATAAAAAAAGCTTTAAGGATTGTTTTTTTCACCAAAATCACCCGTGGGAAAAATAAACATCACACTAGCTTTCCCATGGATGGTTGTTCACTCTGAGACCTGGGATCTTGTATCTTGCTGATACACATAATAACATATGTGTTAGAAGAATGATTCCCACATAAACCATTAATAAGGCAATCATAGAGACAGTGACAGAGAGAAAGAGACAGACACAGACACATACACAGAGAGACACAGAGACAGAGATAGACACAGATACAGAGAGAGAGATGCACACAGAGACAGAGACAGAGACAGAGAGGATGCACATGTAAGTCCTTTCCACTGCATTGTGATAAATATGTGTGAGAATGAGAGGGAGAGAATTTGGAGCTGCCTTAAGGCCTTAAGGATAGTAGTCTTTTCAGTCCACTCATTGCTTCACTACAGTAAGGCCGGTAACAGGTTGAATAAACAAGTGCTATTTCATCTTATTTCATTTGAAAGCGTGAAAACAACAACATTACATTTCCTGGCAGACAGACAGCCCCCCTCAGCCCTTTCCTTCCTGTCTTTGTCTGCAGTCTTTTGACAGTCCTTTCACTAGATTTTCCAATGAAAAAGGGCAATGTGACATTCTTGTAGAAGCCCAGACAAGAAACATGACGAAAATTAAATCCAAGGTCTGGTTTTTGTGAAAAGGGTCTGAGAATGTCAATCCGCAAGAGACCGCGAGTAAAAGAGGCCGGCTCTTTTAATGGAATCGGCACCGTTATAGGAGCAGGGAACAATGGTTTTAAAATGCTCTTTGACGCAGGTTTTGGCTCAACTCTTTTGACCGGCAAACATGGAAAATTGTTAATTGTGAAAGCAACAAAAGCATTTATTTAGTTCTCGTCAGCCTCAATAATCATAGCAATATAGTGATGCAAGACATCTGGCAATGGATATTCATTGTGTGATTGTAATTTTAAAATAAACAGCCCAGAGATGTCTTCAATACGCTGTGAGTTAACAAAAATGGGTTCATAGCATTCTTGATGACACAGCATACAGCATAGTCTATCCAAACCTCATTCCCAAATATAACATTTAGCGGGAACTTATGAATCGGCCATGAACCTTGTGACAGCAACCAGCCCTGAAGCCTCAGTGTGTGTGTGTGTATGTGTGAGTGTGCGTGTCTGTGTGTGATAGCCAGACAGACACCGGCTGGAAAATGACACAGTGGTGAGAAATGTTGTGGGTGTGATGTATGTGACAAACAAACAGTTAGGAGCACGGACATGCGTGCCTGCTCAAAGACGTAACTGTTATTTACTTTCTGTTGTCTGAGACAGAGTAAGTATCATACACAAACACACACACACAAACACACAAACACACACACACACACACACAAAAACACACAGGTGCGGCGTACAATTTTGAGACACAGAGAAAGAGTGGCGTCTCGTTGTGTCTCAGTGTGCTTCAACCATGAAGGCAAACAAACAGCATTCTCCATTATCAGCAAGCCAACGATAATGTTTCTGGCTGCCTTGTAATTGCCGATGCATTGTGTTAGCACAAACATACCATAATGTACAGGCAGTGTAGTGATGGCCTACATCAAAAGAGGGTCCAGAGTTTGGGAACATCATTACATAATAATCGGAATGGTGCGATAATAGAAAAACAATGACGACAGTGTTATTCCTACAATGTATACCATATATGATTATTATAAAAGGGCTTTCTTAAGAGTTTTAAATTGGTAAAATCTATAAATATTTTTTACATTTAGTCTAATCATTGATTTCTTTAGTAAGTAGCTGTTTAATATTGTACACCGAGCTTCAGGGTTTTCTCTAGGGGATCCAGCAAGACCCTGTCAGGGTATATTTCACAATAATGACCGGCTCACTCTAAGCTACTATCCCTTTTTATGTTGTTGTTAACGGTCATGTGTATCTGTCTATTCAGTGAGAACAATTTCCCCAAGGGGACAATAAATGATCTATCTATCTATCCTTACTTATATCAAACAAAGTTCACAACCTAATGTTGCATTCCTTAGGAACCGATTCTAAACAATGTTGCAAAGGCTTCCAGGGGAAAAATGCAGGCGAAAGAAACTTGAGCAGTGCATTTAGTACTCTGTACTCAATTGCAACCTGATCTCTTTTACCACGAACCGAAATGACTATTCATTGCAGGTAGGGAGGGTAAAGAGAAGAAAGCAAGGCATTCCAGGACATTGGGTCTGGAAGAAGTGGGTTAAGGACACCCATGAAATTGCCTTGGCCCATAGAGGGGGAAGGCAAGAAAGTTGTAAGTCCCTCTCCTGGCACTGAGGCCCATCAGATAGAGGCTGAACACCAGGCCGAACATCACGTGCACACAATGGACAAAGCAGGACACAAAGAGCTTCACTGGCCCACACCTAATAAAGCATGCCATTCAGACTCACATGTTCCACAAGAGGCTAATTTTGAGGGAAATAGTACTACTGATTGTCTGACTCCAGGAACAGAGGTAAGTTGGACCAGGAAGCAACGTTGACCACACAAGTGTGGTCCCCGGCCTGGAAACAGCAGGGTGGATTGGTTGGTTACTTACTCAAAATCCCGGGAATAGGAAAGTTTATGGACAGGAAGATAGAAGGGGCTCTGTAGGTCAGGTAATTCCCCCAAACGACAGCTTACTGCCTGTCAGCTTCAGACAAAAAGGAATTATGTTCTACTGTAATAACTGAAACAGGTGTACAGTGTGCTAGCCCTCAGGGAGACCTTGTTGTTGTAAATGGGTAACACAGGCTTAAGAGAACATCGCAGATTTCTTTGTGCTTTATAGGTCCAGGAATCATAATTGGAACTTAACTAAACACACTAAACCGGGCAATTATCAGTAATTATTAGTTATTTTGGGAGATGTAGTATTAACCACTTAGAGGCCTTACTAGGTGTTGAGACAGACCCGACTGACTAAACATGGATTAGGTTAAACCCGCAGTTGTAACGTGTCCCTGTAGACTTTGCAAAGACACAAATCCCGATTTGAGGCAAGTAAACAGAAGCGACAATGATCAGTTTCCAGTACGCTTGACATGATATGGTGCCGTGTATCAGGGCGTGTTTCCCTCTTACAGAATAAATACGCACACACACAACTTATCACCTTGTCATCCTAAACTCCCCTCACCAGCTGTTTAGCTAGCAGGATTGAATAGCCTTCGACATATTATATACTGATCCAGTGCTGCTGTCTGATGGCATAAACAAGACACCAGAGATTGTAGACATGACTTCAGGCTTTGTGTACAGTAAAAATATACATACATTTGCAGGTGACAGAGACAGGTAGACAAGGCCAATGAGAAAATGGAAAGGGAAGTTAGTTAGTAATGTATGTACGCAAATACATGTGTCACAAAGCGCTTAACTTGACAAAAAAAGTGACAGCGATCATAAAGAAAAAGGAAACAAAATGGGAATAGGACAGAGATAAAACTAGGTAAGGCCTAAAAAAAAAAAAGTTTGGTTCCTGTTGGTTGTCAGTTGAGGTCATGGGTAGGTAGGGAATTTATTTTATTTTTTTATTTATTTTTTTCCAGCGGCAGCGAATGATAGGTAGGTTGTTTTCATTTAAAAACGAGAAAATTCGCTCATCCTTGTACAGAATGAAGAGGTGCTGTACAAAACCGTAATTATAGTTTGCATCAAACTATAATTACTATCATTTTTTTATAAAGCTCATAAAATAATTTGGGTCGCACATAAATTGACAGGGTCGGTCGGAAACCGGAACCAAACAAAACAATCTTTTAGGCCTAGGCAAAAGCGAGAGAGAAAGAGACAGGGAGTGGATTTATGGTAGCTGGACACTGATGGTCTAGTCTGGAACAATTCCTCTGGAGAGGTCACATACATCACATATATATTACACCCAATACTTGCAGTTAAATGCTTCTCCGATTCGGAACATTTGTCTTAATATTAAACTGTGCAGGATAGGCCCAGTTGATGCCCCCCACAGTGATCAAATTAAAGATTCATACATCGTGCCAGTGAGTGAACTGAGCTGAACTGTGGTTTGGTCACTGCAGCACTTTTGCAACGAATTGAGCAGTGCACTTGACAGATCCAGAACAGACTACAATATGCACATTGTACAGAGACCAGGCATACAGACGGGTCATAACTCGGGGAGGAAGTTGATGAATGAGATTCACAGACGAGCAGTGATCTTCTGAGGTCATTGGGGTGCCGTCTGCCTTTCGCACCCGGGCGAGAGCCAATATATGTTTTCCTATTAGTTCCCCTGTGTGAACGCCTCACACTCGCTCATAGAGCCGTGATGTGTCCGACAGAGACCCTGCTGCAATTACAAAGAGATGGTGTTAACGTGGGCCTGTTGAACCTGCCGTTGGATAGTGTGTGTGTGTGTGTGTGTGTGTGTGTGTGTGTGTGTGTGTGTGTGTGTGTGTGTGTGTGTGTGTGTGTGTGTGTGTGTGTGTGTGTGTGTGTGTGTGTGTGTGTGTGTGTGTGGTGTAGGGAATATATTTTTATTTTTTATCAAGTGTTTCATTTTGTAAAGAACGAAGCAGAAATGCGCAGGATGTTGTTACATGGTACTGGGGGGGTCATATGGAAGGGCGAAAGGCTATCAAACGGCATGATCTTTCTCTCCCCCTCTATTTACTGTCCATTCGCATTAGCTCTCTCTATTGCCATTGCCTTGATTGTCTGGATGATTGCCAGAATAAAAAAGACCCTGGTTAAAGGTCACATATTTATCACCAACCTCATAACTAATAATGTAATGGTGGTGACGTTTCTGTACTTTGAACCATCATCCTATCTTTACTCTCTTCCGAGTTGCAGTTCACATTTGTTTACTGGTTAATGGTGGCCAGCTAACGGGTCATTTACTACTGAGTAGAGTACATCTCAGGTTTCCATACGACACCAGGGGCTAAACTAACTCACTATTCGCCAGAGTGACACAACAAAGACACCAATGCACATGTGCACAGAGCTGGTCCGGGGGGGGGGGGGGGCTTTAACATGACAGGTTATGTGACAGGTAACCTGAGCGTGTTGACCGAAAGCTGTAGATGAGCAAAATTAAAATGGAAGCTGAAAGCTGCACATCAATGCGTAAGGGAGGCAAAGTGCAGCAGTCGAGTCTCTGCCTAGATTTGCCTGGTGGGTTTGCATGGGAAATCTGAGGTCAGGAGGGCTGCACAAGCACACACTATTCTACTGTAGTCGCACAGGGATGCGACAGTGAAACATTCTACTGTTCAAACAGTGCAAAGGTAGCAAACGGCAGAGGCTCGGCCAGTCAAACAATCACCGGGATCTCTCTCTCTCTCTCTCTCTCTCTCTCTCTCTCTCTCTCTCTCTCTCTCTCTCTCTCTCTCTCTCTCTCTCTCTCTCTCTCTATCGATTAAAGAATGGTTTTATCCATACATTCTCTCCCCTCCCATCCTAGACATCCTCCATGCGTGATTCTTTTCAGGCATGTCTTCCTTCCAGTCATTCTGGTTAAAATTCCGAGCTTAACACAATGAGTCTGTACGGATGACCCTCCCTCACAGCCTCCCCACAGACCATAACAACACTAAAAGTCGATCTCTGTCTCTCTCCCTCGCTGCTAATCACACCACTGTCCTGTACCAGTATGTTCATTCTCTATGTGCAAAACCATGCCTAAAAGTGCATCTAGTCCTTGGCTTGCTATTTTTTTCTAAATATTTCAAAGTAAATACCTTTCAGAGACGTGATCTCGTTCTGGATGGACCTAAAGTGGTCCATCGTGATGAAGATGAGGAAGATGAAGATGGGTAATGTATCGATGAGGTGGTCAGGAACTCAGGTAGAAAGTGCCGGTAAGTGCTGCAGTTGTCCAAAGGTCTCCCTGTGTCTGAGTTCAGTTCATTGATACGCTCTGCACTTGGAACTCTCTGCTCCTGGGCTACTTTAGCAATCTCCTGTTCAACAGAGGTCTGCTGGGCCAGGGAGGCTGCTGTGTAGTACAACTCCCACACACACATACACACACAGACATACATAAAAACACACACACACGCTCATTGTCTGGGTGTGTGTGCAAAGGAATCTTCCTTGGCAATAGGCTCCACCCCTCCCTCCCATTACACATACCCTCCTTCTCCTACTGTTCCTCCTCCTTCTGCTCTCTGAGTCAAAGCCCGCTCTGTCACTGTGAAGTCGGGCTGTCACTCTCAACATATGGTGCGCTATCATTACGCGGCAAACCAGGGGCTGCTGCTGCCGCTTCAGACGCACACAGCTGACTCATAGCTCGGTACATGAGGGGGGGAGGCACGGCGGAGGAGGAGTGTTTACCCTACACAAACAAATAGTGGTTGAGAATAACAAACACCTAAAGAGGAATCTAAGCACATGCAGCAGGAAAGCCTGGTGGACTAACTGTTCTGTTTAGATTTTTTTATGTTTGTATGTCTTTGTTTAGGGAAGAGATTGTTTTGCCAAAACGCTCTAAACACATTATGGGAGACAAACGGTGTTATCGCTGTGTCGAGGGCGTGTGAGTGTGTTAACAGAGTACTAAATCAAAAGCATGACACCCAAATAATAAACTAAACATGGACATTGTAAAGAAGAAAAAATTGTATGCAGAAACTGCCAAAGAATATCCCCTTCCCCCCTATACGCAACATAATAAATATGTTGCATATGAACTTATTTGGGGTTAATCAATTCAAAATGAACACATGAACAAATTTCAAACATGGATTTAGTCCTAAAACCAATCTGGTGTTCATATTGTAGGACTACAAAATGATGTGTTACTGAGAAAGGACACAAACAGATCTCACTAAACATTCTGTGTCAGTGAAGCTGACCACCCTTTTAATGTTCTGATTGGGCTGTGAAAGACAGGGCCAGTCAGCCATCATCAGCAGCATAATAAACTGTGGTCACATACCATGGAAATCGATTGGACCAGAACCCAAATCAGAATGATACACTGTACTGTTGAATTGCCCTTGGTCTCACCTCTGATCAGAGGGCCAGAAGATGAGCAGAGATATAATTTGATTGCATGATACCTTGCACGTAATGAAATAATGGTGGCACAGACAAAGTCTGACATATTGCTGGCAGCAGAGAAAGGTGATGCCATCCTGCAGCGGCAAGGAGAATTCCTTGTGAATAATCGCAGCAGAAAATACATGGCATACAACTGCTTAAGTACTTCTCATTCAAACTATGCTACTCATACTGATCATACATCCTGCTCCTACATACTGCTAATACATACCTATTCATATTTAGTACTCATACATAATTATTCATAGTTACTGCTCATTCATACTGTTGATACATACTGTTCAAACACAAAAATGTGCAACAACACAAGTGAACAACAAAGCCCTGCCCCCTGATTTGATTGACAGACCCCAGTAGCCCTCTGGGCAGGTAATTTGTCGTATTGACAGGTGTTACTAGATAACAGAGACAGCAATCAGAGACACCATATCATGACTGCGCTCCAGGAATTGTGTTGATAGAGTCCATATGGCTGACGCAATGGCATCATTAATACTAATTTAATAGCATCATTCATCGAGGTGTGGCTGCTTGACAACAGAGGAGGTGACGGAATGAGAGAATGACAGGTTTCACAAACATGGAGGTGCTCTGAGAAGTCCTTTATTAGAACTCACAGCTCAGTCACAGAATGGCTTAATGGGTAAAGGCTTTTATCTATTTGGATTGGAAGTATGCCATTGGTATATTAGGGTACTGTCGGCGGTGGAAACGAGGCATTTAAAGGCTCCGCTGGGCTCACGCTTGGCCGTTTCAGATGGTAGGCGACTTTCCGCTCGCGCTGTCGGTTGGCTGCGCGGCTTCACGAGCGCGGGAGTGCGCCCACTTGTCGTGCCGCCTGACAGAATGCTGCGCCTTCTCTCTGTCCGCTCGCCTCTCCATTGAGAATGTATTAGCAGGCGCTACAAGGACTCCATGGCTGGCCATCAGACCCCCCCCCCCCCCCCCCCCCCACAGATGTTTTCTCAACGGATCTCCACGAATCACACAAGTGGTCAATTTTTTCTTCAAAACGGCGAATTTCGCCGAAAGGTGACTAGTTTGCATGCCTGTATATAGGACTGGGTGATATCCGTGTTTTAAAACCCTATCCCCAAAACACTGCAGTTTCTGGTTTGAATGTTAGCAAAAGGTAAAGTATGATTAAGCGAGAGCGCAACCTATAATGTCTGTTCCCAGTGTGCCATAAGCTGCTGCACTCTCCTCTGCCACAGGGTGGAAGCAATAATCTGAAAATCCCTTGTTCCATACATAATAAACCTAGTAAGAAACCAATTCTAAGTCTACACAGCATGATTGAATAGAAGTGCTGTATTATGACTTGCATAAGCTTGCTGTTCATAACATGGTGTTAAAAGGATAGACAAGGACTAAAAGCTGAAAGGAATTATTAAATCAACATTATTTCTTATATTGGCTGCCTCACATGGACTGATTTCAGATTTTAGTCTTTCAAATACACGGGCTGTGTCCCTTTTTTTTTGTAACTGGCTAAATGGCATTTATAGTGCCAACTGCCTTTTTTTTTTGCCACTAAAGCTATAACTCATGCCACTAGAGGCTGCTAATGGGAGTATATAGTGTATACTTATATAGTGCAGGTTTAAGGCCAATGCAAGTGAAAAGGTATCCCTCATGAATCAAAATATTCTCCTCTTCTAATAATGTCGTCCCCCGTCCCCCCCGAGTCCCTAGAGGTTTTTATACTACCATAAACAACATATTTTACCATTTTATTTCACAAGTTTATACTGAAAAGTGACTAGAGGAAGGGCCCTGGCATGAATTAGCGTTATAATGGCTGCCGAGCCTCTTAGCTGGTCTCCAGTTTTTGCTGCCAATAAAAACTTTAAGCAGGATAATGTCGTTCCACACAATGTTTATAAGCAGATCCTGCCAGTAAAAAATACTTGAGTTATTTATTATGGTCTGCTTTAGAAAATCCCCCACTTTGTTCTTTTTTTAGGTTTATTTTTGCTTTATAATTACAGCAGATGCCCATTGTACAGTCAGCTCACTGGCATTCATTTCCTGTCTCTTCGTGTGAATTACACAAAGCCAGCAATCAGTGTTTTCATATCCAAATACAAAACAGTGATGTACAAAGAACAGTAGCACGTTGCTGGGCCACTCTATGATCAAACAATCACCTAGGACCATTGCCCAGTCTCCCTCCTGTAACATCCAGCAATAGCCCTGGTCCTGCCCTCTCGGTCCAGCTCAGACCAGTAGCCTCATAGCGGGATGCTAGACAAAACATTCCATCGGTCTTATGTCATCCCAGCTGCACACAAATCCCCAGCCCACCGCCTGCTGCATCAGCAGGGCTACCGGGCCCGGTGGAGGTGAACGCACACACGCATGGTTAAAAGTTTAATCCGACTGGCTGTGTGGGCCCATATACACCAAGGACATGAGATTAGCCATATTTGGTCGATGGATGTTAGGAACAACAAGAGAGGATTGTTCAGAGCAAATCCACCCACAGAAAGGCCCTGGCTTATGGCCCAGATTGCAAGACAAACTTTAACTCTGTAGTTTTGTGTCGAGAGAGTCATCTCTGTGTGCGATCAGCCGAGCCAAACACAGACAACGCAGACAGATATGAAATGCTGTCTGCTTCATCCTACTTTACAGTATACTGTGGGAGGACGAGGAAGTTTATGACAGCCGATAATAATTCTGATACAGTTTAGAGAAAAAAGCATGATAATATAACAAACCATCAGAGCGATTAATTTGTTTTATCCAAGATCAACGTAGAAACATCTTGTACATCATTCCTGCTAAAAGGCAGGTTTATTTTTCATAGTTGTATAAATGTTTACAGGGCACGCATAAATGAATCCCCTGCGAGTTCCTGGTAAGACCCGCCCACACTGCCAAGAACAACACTGTGATTGGCTGGTGATATGCTTCTTAGTAAACAAAACCATCTCTAACGTAATACCGGAACTTAACCACTGCTAGCCCATCTCTAACCTCCCGTCACCAGACAATCAGTGCATTTCTGTGGAGCGTGGGAGGCTCTTATCAGGAACAACGATATAGGATCCATAGCCACAAGCACAGGGCCGTTCCTGCGTCCCCCCCGGATAGCTATACAACCTGCAGCTGTTCAACTCTCCACAAGGGGCCTGGAGTCCAAGCCTAGCCCTCCCAGCCAGGAGGAATTCCTAGAAGGGAGGCGGAGGGGAACAGAGCATTCTAGCATCTCCACCCAGACCTCCCACGACAATATTTATGCTGTGCGTGTGCATGAACGAATGTGTGGTTAATGGCACTACCCTATTCCCTCCCCAGACAAAATTCTCCCACTCCCCTTTCGAAATGCAAAAGCATTACTGTCCAAGTAAACACAACGGGAGATGAGAGATGAGAGATGGTTTCCCTTTGACACACGTGCTATTTGTAGTAAGGTGTAAACTGGTGCAGATTCTCACCCACAAGCTTTGACTATGTCCGAGCTGGAGCTCTAAGTTAGCATCACGGGGCTATTGGGGTGTAACGGTACACTGAAGTCACGGTTCGGTTCAGACATCACGGTTCGGTACGAATACATGTATCGTTACACCCCTACTGGGCTAGGACTTGAACCTGATGAACCTCTGAGAAATGGTCCATTTATTTCACACATACATTTGTTTTGCATTGCACCCTTGTGTTTAATAACACCATTGTAATTACAAATACCAAAACATTGATATACTGATGTTTGTGAGATTTTTAATTCTAAGCCTAGTGTGTTCTTATGAGCTAACTTCACCACTAGGGGCTGTGCTTTCTCCGTATGGCCACAACACAAGTGGAGTGGAGCAAATATAAAGACAGACAGACAGAACATGACAAGCAGACAGACAGAGAGACAGAGAGACAGACAGACAGACAGACAGACAGACAGACAGACAGACAGACAGACAGACAGACAGACAGACAGACAGACAGACAGACAGACAGACAGACAGACAGACAGGCGTGAGAGCGTGAGGAATTTAGAATAGGATAATGCATTATTGAACATCTGCAGTCATCAGTAATTAATTTAACATGAATACATTTACCTGAATCAATCGATGGAAAGCTACTAGAAATTCAGTTCAGGGCGATACTAAAGTACAGTATGTGTGTGTGCGCATGTGCGTGCGTGCGTGTTTGTCTGCGTGCATGCATGTGTAAGTATGATAATGCGTATTTCCTTTAGTTTTCTCGTTCTTTATTTAACGACAAATAGATTAAAATGTATTTGTCGGGGGAGACCTGGACAAGATAGCACACCAGGTCTAGAAAATGGTTACAAAATGATGGCATAGATAGTGCATGTCAAAACAGACAAGGACGCATTAAGGGCATCAATAACATAGAAAAGGGACAACATATTCATGCTACAACATACAGCTCATGATTGCCAATAACAACACTCTTCAGCTGCAGTGTTTTATCTGAGCTTTGAAGTCTCCCAGGGTGACAGTATCATTGAGCTGTATTGTGTTCTGGAGGTTATTCCATGACTGTGCGCAATAGAGGAGAAAGCTACTCCTACTACTACTACTAAGTTCTAGCCAATCCGAGTTCACAGGATTGGCTTAGAACTTGGTAGAGTGTGCGCAGTCATATGTCTGTAGTTGCATTTCAACTTAGTAACACCTGAAAGATGGCACCGCAACACACACAAACACCCATGGCTCTCCTTCGCTCCATATTCCCGTTCATCAACCATCTTGTCACGGTGCCCGTGTGTCTTTTTCCATGATGGTCTGGTGTCTGTGTGTCGGTTTCTGTATGTGTGTGTGTGTGTGTGTGTGTGTGTGTGTGTGTGTGTGTGTGTGTGTGTGTGTGTGTGTGTGTGTGTGTGTGTGTGTGTGTGTGTGTGTGTGTGTGTGTGTGTGTGTGTGTGTGTGTGTGCGTGTGTCAGGGGGCTGGCTACAGGCGCCGGCCTGGCTACTGTGCGCCACGCTCTGGTCCCCCACGGGACGGACGTTGGGACCAGGTCCAGGTGTCTGGACTTTTTTAAATTGATTCTTTCATAGGATGTCTCAGCTTTTCCACAGCTAATGATGTCTGTTTCTTCCTGCCTGTCTCTGCTCTACAGCGACCTCATAGGACTCCTCTGATCATGACAGATAAGCTTGCTGGCCAAAAGGGGCGGACGCTGTTATCCTGTGCCCAATAGTATGGCAACAATAGTAGTACCGTTGGTACTAGTAGTAAGTAACTAACTTTTAGAAAATGGTTTCATGTTAACCACAAATGTTATATTCAGTTCTTAGCCTAACTTTGAAAGTCAATCTGGATAAAAAAGTTTGTTAAATTACTAGATGTAAATGTAGAATTAAATTATGCAATACAAGTCAGTGTCTCTGAAAGTCGGTGTCTCTGGTAAATGTTTGCGAAGATTACTTTGTATGCAAAACAACATTTATCGCAATTTGGTTTTCTCCTCATGAATACCATCCATTAAGTAAGTATACATCATATTTGAAGCACAACAATATTACAACTGAATGAAGCATGAACACATTTTACAAATCTGTTGTGCACTGTGCAGTACCGTGCACAGAAAACAAAGGTTGTCAAACACAGGTTTAGGAGGGTCATAATATGGCACAAGAACAACCAACATCTTCATATTCACAAAAAGACCACAAAATATTTGTAGAAGAGTTAAGCCCAATTTGAACCCAACGTCATTGTGAATTTGTGATGAATGCTCGAGTTCTCGAAGAACAGCCAATAACCTGTTATGGACTGAAACGAATGTAGCTCAGAGATAACCTTCGCCGTACATTTTACAATATGGTTCAACAGAGAGCAGAGGACGACCTTTCTCTGACATTAAACACAAGTCCAACGGTGGCAAAGTGCAGATACAACAGGAAGGCCAAAATTAGCCAGCTGTGATTTTTGACCTGCCGATAACAAACCAAACAGGGCTCATTATTTCCAGTGATCCTTTCTGACCAACAGGAAAGGGGCCGTCCATCCAACTCAGTCATTGTGTGGTCCAAGGGAGTGCAGTAAACAAGCAAACCAGTGGTTCTGTGTTAACACATCAACTTCAGACTAGGATTTGTATCGCTGAAACGAACCAGGCCATTTATGTGACGTCGTCTTGTTTAAGGACTACTGGAGGAGCCGGGCTCTGTCCGCCCCACCATGTAAGGCCATGGCTTTATTACTAAACAAACCTGTTGCAACCACTGCTGGCCAACTGAGAGGACTCATTTGTTTCAGCACTGATAGCATGCATCACTTCTCCTTCTTCTGTTTGCCTTGCTGAAGCAGACAAAGCACAATGTTAAGAGAGGAGAATTTAGCGAGTAATCATCTGCTGCAAGAATGGGAGGCCGACATGAAGTGAACCAAAGCTTTGAGTCCAATGTGATGGAGATATGACTATGAGCAAGAAAACTGTGTGTGTGTGTGTGTGTGTGTGTGTGTGTGTGTGTGTGTGTGTGTGTGTGTGTGTTTGTGTGTGTGTGTGCGCTTGGATGTGTGTGGGTGCGTGGGTGTGTGTGTGTCCGTCGTGTTCATGTGTCTCTGTGCGTGATCATGTCTTTGTGCGTGTGTCGGCATGTGGGGCAGATTCCTGCCGTTGTCAGCTGTGTGCGGTGACCTGTCGTGACATTCCGGGCCCGCGTGGCGACTCATAGTGGCTCAGGTTGCCTTGGAAGCCCCCTGACTGCAGCCCGCTTTAGCTCTCTTTCCTGGGCAGTGACTCGGCTGACAAAAGGAGCCGACACAGTTTGGTTGTATACACAACTACACATATCATGCGTTGACATTGAGCACACACACACTCCAGCGTTTTTGACGGTGGCACCGAATGTTACAGCTTTCCTGTCTGGTTTAAATCCCTGTGTGCATGAAACGAAAATACTTCCAATTTTTGCCTTTGTACACGGAGGAATGGGAAGAGTCTTGAAAGGTAAGGAGTTGAATGAACCAGTGGTATCAAACAAGCCTTCAACAGACGGATTGTCATCCAGGGCGAACAAGAACATATCCCAATGAATGTTTTGAACAGTAGCAGACTGCCTCCGATGATAACCTCCTTTAAAAGGTTGCCTTAACGCACATAAGATGACAAGCGATTTCGTACAATGTTTGAGGAGTTGCCCATGCTATAAATATCTCTTTCCCAACTCGCGTCATGACCTAATACTTTGCTTTCACTAATACATGAACCGTGTATTCCATCACTCCTTCCTTCGCACTCTTTCCCTCCCTCTCATCCAGATATGGTGCACACATTCACATTGAGCTATGTCACTAGGGAGGCATGCTGGGAAATGAGGAGGTGGGGATGTTTCCGAACCCCAACCTGATTCCAAGATTAAGAGATGATGACTTCACTGTCATTTTAATAAGACCTTTCCATCTACAGTGTTTTTGGACTTGTTTTGTTTTTGGGTGTGTGGGTGTTGGGGGGGGGGGGGGGGGGGTTGTCTGAGTGTGGGTGTGCGTGGGTGGGTGTCTGTGTCTGTGTCTGTGTGACTGGACATTGCAAGTCGCTGTAACCTTTATGGTTTCTGTCAAGTGTGTGAGTGAGAGTGTGTGCATGTGCAAATCTTCTATTATGTTAAGCTCCTACTGAAAAAGAGTAGAGAGAGAAAGGGAGAGAGAGAGAGAGAGAGAGAGAGAGAGAGAGAGAGAGAGACAGAGAGACAGAGAGAGACCAAGAGAGACAGAGAGGCAGAATGAGCGACAGAGAGAGAGAGGATTCAGATGGATGATCGGTTGAGGAGACGGAGGGGCAGTGTGTCCAACAGAACTTAAGCGCAGGAGAACCTCATTGTTTCCCACATATCTGGGTCTGCCACTGCATTTTCCATAGAAGCGGCTTTTTCAGCAAGCCACATGTTTCAGACCTTGTAAAAACTGTAAACACCTGAAATAGCGCTGCGCTCCTGGTTTGCGTTAAAAGCCAGACCTCGAGGGCAAACGCACATTCATCCCACGGGTTAGGGGGTCAGGGAGGGCTGGTTGCATGGAAATGCAGTTTATAACATAAGGGCAGGGGTCATGAGGCACAATGAGCTGGATGACGTGGAAGCATGGACAGAGGAGGGAATCAACCCTGACATACACAGGTTGATTGGGGTCACGTGGTGTTTGTGACACGCTTTAAGATAGATATGTCATCTGGTGCTGTCGACAGGTCTATAGAGCATGATTCAGCGGGAAGCACTTAGCGACATCACACACTGAGAAACATCAGTTCATTGTGTCTCTCAGCCAAGAGAGGGGGAGAACACACACACACACACACACACACACACACACACACACACACACACACACACACACACACACACACACACACACACACACACACACACACACACACACACACACACACACACACACAATCAAAATTGAAACCATGGGATACAGAACGGCACCACGAGTGTTGAACAGTTCCGTTTTTGGCAGAAAGTCTGGGCGGATTTAGAGAAGCTTTCCCTTCACTCCCTAGAAGGTCTCAGGAGGGATCCCAGCAATGCCTCCTTTATCAACCCCTGGCCTACAGTGACCCTTGACCCTCGCTGTGTGTCAGTGCTGATCTATCCCAGGCGGCTGGAATGTTTTTCTCACTGGATGCTGACGTGAAGAGGAAATATGTCATAAAAAAGTAGGGGCAAAAATGTGCTGTCCTTTTTTAAGATTCGACACAAACCTACTGCACAGCAGCCTGTCAGGAGGGAACTTTGAATAATAACAATTATTTGGATTGATTCGCACACAAAAAGCCTGAAACAAAAACAAACACACCGGTGTAACACAGGAACAGCTCCTGAATCTGTTGACTGTCAGGTGGAAAAATGTATTCACGCAAGAATCGTGATTCTTTTCCTCTATGATTCTAAATCATTCAAAACTTCCAAAAACACATTTATTTATTTATATTTTTCTTAGTTGAATGTACTGTTTTATTCCCTTTGATGTATTCTAAAGGGAGAAATAGTTCCATTACCCAGATTACCCGTCATGGTAACTGACATTAGCAACATACCGACGTCTCAGACTCATCATGATAAGAGTGCAATTAAATTAAATCGACCATCAACAATCAGCCTGCATAGCTGACCTCTGTGTATGACTTACTGTAACTCATGAACAGGGATGAATGGAGAGAACATGCATACAAATGCACTGGTTTTCAATGCCTTTTGCCACATACACAGATTGCTACATGGATTCAAGTAAGGACATTAGGTTATTGAGACTAAGAAACATGGTTGCATGAGATGAGGAGCAATAAACAGCTTATAAGAAAACATTGAATTCTTGAAACTTTCAAATTACCAAAGAAAAATTGTCAGTGTGCATACGGACCACATACATTTGGCATGAGGACCGAACGCATTGAAGTACATACTGGGTAGCTGGCCCAGTATGTAACTGTTTAAATAAGAATGGAAAACAATGCATTGGGGAGGAAGTTCAACTGACAAGACTTACGCCAGTGAGAATAGTCCCCCCTGGTGGACAGGTAAGAGAACACACTGAATGTGAGGTTGACTAGGAAATTGTATCGGGATTGGTTGTTTTAAACGTACAGGGGCTGTAAGCATTTGTTCAGTGTCACAAATGGGCTAGTTAGTGTTCTTGTTTGTAAGCTTGAAGTTTTTGATGACACTTTTACACTTTTTTCATTTGTTGTGCATGTGCGCAACGAATTCCCCTTTGGGGTAAATACAATTCTGATGTATTCTCTTCTTACACAAGGAACACATGAGGATGGATTAACAGAAGTTGAATACGGAAGGAACCACAACCTTGTTGTTAAGTAGAAGCCATTACAAGAGCTCCAGACCATTGCCCAAGTTACACAGACGCCTTCCAGACATAGCAGCTGTTTATGCGTCCACGCCTTAAGGGTGCCAAACAGTCACTTCTGGTCCGGACTTAACCCAGCCGCTCAGGGGGGGAACTTGTCGACCCAACATACTGGTTAGGATGACCTCTTCTCATTGGAAAAATACCCTTTAGAACCACTGGTGCCACGGCTAGCCATGGAGGACAGACAAGAGGAGGGTGAAGGAGAGAGATATCTGATTCATGCCTCTCGCGCATCTCAACACAGATCCCGCTGTTGATGAGTATCATTGCTTCCTGTAAGCGTAGAGAAATGTATGGGCCACTCTCCCATGGCTGAAACCACACGGCCAACCTTTACAAGCACGTTTAGTGGAGAAACTCGACCTGCAGCCACCCCCCCCCCCCCCCCCCCCCCACCCCCCATGTATACTCATCAGCTTTAAAGAGCCCGCAGCTCAACACACTTTAACTTGCACACGCACGCCTCAATGGCCCAAGTCACTTTGTCGCAAAGGGTTTTAAAATAGTGGACTCATTCATAAATCTGGGCTCACTCCTTCACACTACTGCATGCTGAATTTAGAAGCATGCAGAGTCAGATAGGACTTCAATAGATGTCTTCAGAACACTAAACTTTTGAAAAATAAATATTGTCAATGAGAATGCAATGATATATTGCAATGCTATCGTAATGACATAGAATACAATGATGGCATACAAGCAAAGCCTTTTTGTATAAATAACATAAAAACTATCGATCATATTTCAATGTTTTACAATCAGAATTAACATAAGCCTCTGCAGGCGATTACGTTGAGCCATAAATACCTGTATTAATTTGCTAACTGAAAAGGGCCTGGGCTATATTTAGGGGATATTTTAAGCCCCGCGGGACTATTGGAGGGGGCCTCCCAGAGCCGACACAGCGACCAGACTTCGGGAAAGCTCCCCTCTTCGCCCCACTCTCTGCGGCTGGCCCGGTCACACCCAGATCATCTGCTGTCACACACCGCCTAGGAGGACACCAGGCATCCAGGCCCTTCCCCATCCCGCCGACCAGGGCTAGGGCCATGACTGGACAAAATGAGACAGCATTGGTAATAGAAGAACCACTGCACAACATTATACAAACAGGCCTTGAGCGTTATAACAATGTCAAAGTGACATTACAAAATTAAAGTCAGAAAGCTTTCAAACTGGGTCAGAAACTGGATTTTGTCATAGTGCGCCAGAGCGTCGCACTGTTTGCAGGTGGAGACAATAACAGACTATTTCCATCTCAAAAATAACATTGCAGGATGATGTGTGGTTCATTTTTACGAGGACGTAATGTTAAAGAACGGGTGCGGTGGTGAACGCCCCCCGCCGTCTTTAAAGCCACATACACTACCAATGACCTTTAACACAGCTCTATTGTAGTCTTTGCCTTTGTTCCTTCCGTCTGCTATCAAAATCTGTCAGCAAAAAAACGAAACAATAGACTGACCAGTCTCTGCCCCCACCCAGGAGAATCATTGTATATCAACAGCTGGATCTGAATTAAATAGTACAACTATTCCTTGAAAGTCAGTCAAACATGATGTAGACAAACTTTTTCTTTATTAAATTAGTTTGACTATAGTAGTGGCCGCACTTAGTATACACACTGAGATAACGTCCAGTCAATGTTTTGCAGTGAATTCCTTATCAACTCAGAGTTTAGACTACATATGAAATAAGTGCTACCTATTGTGCTTGTCCTTTGCAGCACCTATGACTGCAGATGCACAGAATGTCCCACAGCCAATGCAAAGCATTGTGGCTGACGGCCGCATAGTTTAGCTTGCTATCACTGCGGTGACGGTTATCAAACAAGCAACCAACGTGGTTATTTAAATACCTTTCTCGCTGTGCAACAGTCAGACAATTATCCTGCTAAGCTCCTTTAGAATGCCTACTGAACAAACATTTAGCACTCGAGCCTCAGCGTTTTGAGCGAAACAAGCAGACAGCGGCAAGGAAACACTGGAGAGCACTCAGACAAACTGCAAAAAGGAGAACCCAGGAATCAAAATACAATGTCAGGAGAATTATGAATACACCCCAGAAAAGTAACAGACAGTGAACTTGACAGACTGAGAAGAAGAGAAGAAAAAACATGAAGAGGAAGAATACAGCCACAGAGGATGATAAAGACTGAGGGCAATATCAAAGGATGGGAAATAAGTTGAAGGACCAATGAATGTACTTAGAATATGTTCTGCTTCTACTTATAGCTAGAAAATATGTGCTCGCGCTTGTGTGTGTGTGTGTGTGTGTGTGTGTGTGTCCATGTCTACGTAGGAGAGAGGGAGATGGAAAGAGAGAGGGGGAACGAGCGGTAACAGATCAAATCAGGAGACTCCTGTTCGCTGCTTCTGTTGGTGGTGTGCCTTAAAAAGGAGAGCCGGCCCTCTGCGCTGCACGAGGCCTTCACAGTTGAAACGCTGAGGAACGCAGGGAACATAAACACCTGCCACTGTGGCTCCTCCTGGCTCCCATTAACCCTCATATGCTCACACACACACACACACACACACACACACACATACACACACACACACACACCTGACACAATCAGTCACAAACACAGAGTATAGATACCTGACACAATCACCCAGACAAACATGCGCAGAGCTACACAACCATATGGATAGTGAACAATGGTATGCTATACTAATGACCAAAGATACAAATACCCGCACCCTAAAAAAGATACAAGCCGACCTATAACATCAGACGGACAGCCTTCTATGCCAGCACACAAAACCTTCAATTGAAAACATGAAAAGGTGATTATAGGAATAATTTCAATGTATTGTTGAGTAAAAGATAAGCAGGATGGGGGAAATGAACACGATTTAAACTGGAGAAATGGACTGAGATTATGACGGGGGAAGGAATTAGGGAAAATAAATGGGGAGGAGAAAAGTAATATTTAAACTGAGAATTATGGGATGTACGCTCAGATGGGGTTCTATGTGGGGCAGCAGAGGGATGAAAGCAGAGAAGGACCACTGGGGACGTGAGACAGCCCAGAAACAGAACACAGTGCAGTGGATCCGACCAGGACTTTGGAGTGGATTAGCTCCTAGCTTTCAGTAATGACTCTGCAATTTGATGGAGTTAGGGCAACATAAGGCCGGATCAAGTATGGTGAAGAGTGAATTCGAGGAAGAGGAGGGCCCTGCTGTGTTAATGGGTTTCACTTTTGTTCCAGCAGCACCTGCTATCGTCTCCTGCCCTGGCGGGGGGCCAAGGGGTGGTGGTGCTGGATGTGGGGTTCAAAGACATTACAATGAAGTGGTGCATAGTCAGGATGACACCTTTAAGCCCCCCACCTCTCGGTTTCACAGGGGTCGGAGTTCAGGACTGTGCAGGCTGCCATTGGTCACACATGAGCTATATGGACTCCCACAAACTCAGCAGACGAATGGTAGAGAGAGAGAGAGAGTCAGAGGAAGCCAGAGAGAGACAGAATGAGAGAGAGAGACAGAAAGAGAAAGAGAGAAAGAGAAAGAGAAACAGAGAGAGAAACAGAGAGACAGAGAGAGCGACAGAGAGTGAACACGTGTGCCAATCAATAAAGCACTCAGCACTGGAGTGATGCATAAGCCCGGCTGACAGTCGGGACAGTTAAATGGAGAAATGCATACACATGCACATGCAGCACAAGTCGTGAATCAACCGCACAGAGACGAGCTGCAGGCACGCGACCGCAGACACATGTACAACACTGCACCTGTGTAGAGTCAATGCCACCCAGGCTCGCCGGACATAAACAGTGTAGGCCACCTCATGTATTTCCCGGAAACACCTTCACATCCTTTCACATCATCTATTCCCAAGTGTCATGGCCGCCTGCCATATTCCAGTAAAGTGCCGGCACCGGTGCGAAGCTGAAGCTCTCTCACCTTTATACTTCTCCCTGACGTTCTCGTACGCCTGGATGAAGTCCTGCTCCTCTGCGTTGGGGGGCAGAAACGTGGGTTCATACATAGCCATGCTGGCGGCGGGCTCCTCTTCTGCTGTATTCTCCTCCTGTCCCTCTCCTCCTCCTCCTCTTCTCTTCTCTTCTCCTCCTTATGTCTCTTCTCCTCGCCTTCTCCCTGTGCTGTGTGTGTGTGAGTCTGTGTGTGTGGGTCTGCGAGCCAGAGCGGCAGTGTGTTTGAGTTTCGGTGGGAGAGATAGCCGCTGCGTCCACTCTGTTCCCACAGTCAGCTGTGTGTGTGAGCTCTCCGCGGCTCCTAACTTCATACCAATGAGCAGCAGTGCTCCCCCCTCCGTAGCACCACCACCACCACCCCGACATCCCAAAACACACATACACACACACACTCACACACGGCACGCCCCCCGGTGCTCACATGCGAACGAGTCCTCCCATTACACACACACACACACACACACACACACACACACACACACACAGACACACTCCTCTTGCCTGGCTCAGAACTACTAATAAAAATGTCAGGCCCCGCCTCTTAAAGACACGCACACCCTCACACATGAACGCACACACACGCATCAAAACACATGCAAATACACACTCAAATGACTCGAAACATTAGTAGAAATTACACTATATTGTTTTTTTCCCTGATTTCAATATCATAATAATAGAATTGCAAGGACCCAAGGGAAATCACTTACTGATCACTACTCAAGATTATTGGCTTCTCTGAATCACAAATTGATTACAGTGATGGGAATCGGAAGGGATCCCCAGATACGACAATACAATAATTGTTGAGTGCCAATACAATATGTATGTTGAGTCTGTTCTGTAAATGCCAATTTTGTATGCTTTTTTCTTTTTCTGAATCAATGTTTTGATTTGACGTATGGTCTAACATATGGGTTTATTTTATAGGAAGTACGCAATAGCCACCTCTGTAGAATTTTATCCTTAATATGTTTCCAGTAAGATGACAGACATTTCTGGTTTGACAAAATAGCACTTTTTGAGCCAACCTTACAAATATATCAGATACCGGATACCCAATACCGGTGCACACATTAATCGATTTTTTCCTCCACCCCAATATGATTGTAAGATGTTTCCACATATCACCTGCACTATGTGGCATCACCCTGTTGGTACTGCAGAGACTATTCATAGTCCCTGAGATGAGTTAACCAAGAAGTAAAATAATTGACACACAAGACACAAGTTCTGTGCAAACGTTGCCCTTGACGTCTTCTGGGAACATCAGCTGTTGAGCAGATTCAATGAATATTCAGCAGATAATGCTGACTGGGCCAACATGATGAACGACCCGAGAATAAATGTGAGGAATAATCAGTCAAGAGAACGGCAGCTCAGTGTCGTGTGTCAGGATCATAATAATGAAATAGCTCATGACCTAGCAGATTTAAAAGGAGCATCGTGTTCATGTGTCATTCTCTCGTCCTGTCCCTACAGAAGTGTGTGTTGCAAACGGCGACGACGTTGTCTTAATCCTGTGACACATCAGAATGAACAGAGGACCCGATTTGGGCAGGATGTCTATTCATCCATTATAATTTTATTTTTACAGATCATGAGAAGGAAATAGTGAGGAGTTGTGTGTCCCAGGCACGGTTTCTGTTTATCACGCCATGCTTGTGCTCATACAAAATATGTCATTGTCAGATCCTGTTGTCAAGGGCTGTCTGGGAGTCGGCAGTCAGCTGACCAAAACACTGGACAACATAACATGCAACCAGAGCTGGCCAATAAGACGGCTCTCTGTCCCTGTAGAGAAACGTTGGCAGAGAGATAGCTCTATCTTCCTTTCATACACTTTGTGATTGCTTTTCAATATAGGTTATTGCTTTGAAATCGTAGTGCTAAAAAATAACGTTTTACAATAGTTAAGGCTCTATGGGAAGGCAAGACTAACTGAAACCCCTGTGTGTAAAAAACACATCGCTAAAAGGAGCATGGTGAGGCCATAACAGATTTTGTCAAGCTCACATCAGACCCATTGTCAAACAAAATAAATAATTAATAATAATTTATAGGATTTATATCGCGCTTTTTTGGAGGTCACTCAAAGACGCTTTACAACAAATAAGTCTCTCTTGTCGATTTTCTCTTTGTCGCCATATTTTCTCCAACTCTTTTTTGTTCTCTCCATCTATTTCTCGTTTCTTCTCATTCCCTCCATTTTTTTTCCTCCTACTCTTCTTCGTAAATACATACAGCGTTCTTCATTTAGCACTTGGGCCATTCCGAGCCGTGCCGAGCCGTACCGCGCTGATTTGTGTTCCCACTACCAGTTTAAACAGTGTCGATGTGGTCTTATCGAGCTGAGAGATTGTGCACACTTATCCATCCACTCATTGGAGATGATGCTGTGGTGTGTGTTGGGGGGCGGGGCTTAGTTTCGGCTGCAAACAGGAGAGGGGGCGTCTCGACGGGCGAATCAGACGCAGCTGTAGGAGATGAGCATGAACGAGAGGAGTTCTGAAAAGTGTGATATAAGTTATCATGACACATTACATATGTGCACGGCTTTAACAGGTATGTTATTAACTTGATATTATTAATGTTAATGTCAGTATGTGAGAATGAACTGTAATCCTGTAATTATTCATGTGAGGTAGGTTATAAAAGAACAAACAAAATGTATGTTTAATTGACATAAAATATTGCTAGGCACAACTTCTCATATAATTTACTTTTTCCCAAACCAAACGTTGCAAATTATTCTTGGATTTGAGTTAATACAGGCACAAAATATAACTGCTAAGAGTACGCAAACTGATCGAGCCAACAGTGGAGTAAAGTAATCCAAACATGAAGGGTCTCAGTCTGGACAATGTGTTTCATTGTATGAAACCCGATAAAAACTACTGAACCTGCCACCCTTCCCCATTTTCCATGATGGTTGTTCTTGGAGGCTGGTACAATAGAGGGACTACGTCATGCAGGAGCAGGGAAATCCCTCCAGTCAGTCTACTTTTTTTGGCCAAGGCCAACGTGCCATCAGCCAGGAGGACACTTTCCGTTATACGAGGAAACACGATAAGTCCTAAGCACCGGGCTTAGGACGTGTGTGTGTGTGTGTGTGTGTGTGTGTGTGTGTGTGTGTGTGTGTGTGTGTGTGTGTGTGTGTGTGTGTGTGTGTGTGTGTGGAACACCAAGGGGCATGCTGAACCGGGGGTTTCCCCAACACCTTAGTTGAGCTCAATCTACAACCAGCCCGAGTACAGAACAGAGTACAGTACAGTAGATATAAGTGGTTTTAAAACGTAGCATATGGTCCTAAAGCATAGTACCATTGTGCTCCCTTAAACTGTAAATGCAGGCCTTTTGGAAGAGGCTTATTAGTCAGTATAAAAGGACTGGAGTCGTTCGTCTTCTGCACCTTATTCCCCCTGGAGATGTTAAACGCCAACGATTTGACACCCCGAAAGCGCTAAACATCCTATACCCCAAAGAGGATTTCACAAACACATTATCAAAGACTCATATAGCCTCCTTTAAAAACCAAACCGCAAACAACTATTTGTTTGAGCTTGACCGTTCAGAAATCGAGAGGGTGTTTACAAGTGTCCACAGTTCGTTCTTGAAGAATGTGATGCACTTCCAAAAATAGACTGTAGCCGACCAAGAAAGTTTGGCTTCTGTGACTTTGTCTGCAACTGTTGATTGGGTACTATTCAAATAAACCTTTAAAACGTCTTTAAATGAATGAATGCTGACAGTGGGACATGGAGTGGACATAATGGTCGGAGTGTTGGGGTAGATTATCAATACAGATAGCCCTTGGATTTTTGAATGCCATTCTGTGCGTGAGCATGGCCAGCATACCTCTTTCCTTAAAGTATGCAATGTATATGCCTTTGTATGTGTATGAAATATGAAGAATGCATATGCACTGCATCTGATACTGCAGAAGGCAGGAGCGACGGGGGGAAAGACTTTATCCTCTGAGCACTCATGTCAGGAAGACAAACATGGGTGTGAATTTGAATATGTCTGCGACATCTTGGATATCAGGTGGGTGACAGGAGAATATGCAAGTCCATGAACACAGCCGACACATTTTCCTACATCCCATGACGCTGCTTTACAAATATATGCTCTTGATGAAGAGGAAAAACTTCTCAAAAGCCTTCCTTTCTTCTTTCAACCATTGTGTGATTGAGTTGAACCGCAGAATGAATGTTATTGCGGTATGTATGTTATATGTTATCAAAGTTGATTTAAATTTACCAGGTATAATTTGAAGAAAAATGTCTTGTGCCTTGAGAGTCTTTGAGGATATGCCCTTGTTTCCAGAAACAGTCTGAAAGTCTGAAAGTAATGTGCTCCTAGTCATGTCTGCACAAGTAAGATTAAATAACAGGAATTCAAATATTTAAATTCAAAGTACAATGCAGTTTTTGTTAATTTAGCCATACTAGTAATTAATCATCCAGGCTGTTGATAATCTGGGCTCATAAGGTATAGGATACTGAATATATTGTAAATGGGTAGTTATACATAGTATCTGCAAATATCTATAAATGGACCATGAATGAATGCATATATTGTATCATGGAATATTGTTCACTCTGTTAATAATGACTGGAACCTTCTAGTACCGCTGTTCACCAGTTAATGGAACCTAACTGGTGACAACCTTCCGGCCACCTGTTGTGTCCTTAGGGGAAGGGTTTATGTGCATCTGCTGCAAAGTGATTCAGCATTCAGAAGGCCTTATTAAAGCCGTTCCCTCACCTTAAATCAAACTCTATTTTTATCGTCCTCCACTCTGCCCTATTACAGGCCAAGGCCGTGAATCTTGCATGCTGACCGAGGCTGGGCTTTTGTTCACTGCTTAGCAATCGAGGTGCAATAGCAGTCTAAATAGGTGCTGTGGTGAATAGCGCAATAAGGTTGCAATGGCTTGGAATCAAGGCCCACTGCTCACTGGGAAAATATGGGAAAACGCTGTGATAGGAAGGACGAACACAGTGGAAATAGACCCGGCTCCCTCCTCTGGTGATTATCAACCACACGTTTAACTGTCTCCAGCGGGTAAAGTAACAGTGTGATGCTCCAGGAATTCTGCCCGATGCTCTGTGTAGCTCCCGGTGCTTCAGTCACAGATTTGCAAGCATACTATGCAGTACAGGAAGTCATGGCCTGAAGCGGTTACTAAAAGGAAAGCCAGAGCAAGGTCATTCCTCCTCCCCTAATAGTAGGAAAGTAAAATAAAAGAGTTCCATGAGACTTGCTCATTCAATGAACTTGAACTGTGTTCTCTTTGAAAATAAGGCAGCACATTGTAGGATGAGGAGAACAAGGAGCACACTATGAGTGCTCTGCAATTTCAGAACAAATAGGAAATTACACATATTTTCCAGGAATTAGAACAGTCTTAATATTTAGGATAAGTCATGCTTGAAGCAGCTGCCATCTGGTGGTTGGGGAGAGATAATGCATTTATTGTTTACATCATATGTTATTTTGCATAATATAAGAAGTAAATAGTTTTTTCAGCACCTACTATTAACTGATTCAGTGACATGGGGTTCATGTTATATAATTATAACATTTTACTGAACTTTTAACTTGATCACTAAACGCTGTGTTTCAGACAAGCAGCTAGCCACTAGCAGTAACATTACAGGTTGAATTTTAGACAAGCAGTTAGCCAATAGCTGACACATCCCAGGATGAGTTTCAGACAAGCAGTTAGCTAATAGCAGTAGCATCCAAGGTTGAGTTTCAGACAAGCAGCCAATAGCAGTAGTATGCCGGGGAGAGTTTCAGACCAGCAGCTAGCCAGTAGCAGCCCTTTGGGAGGGCGTGAATACTGCTCTCGATCAAATGATGACCTCAATTTTTTTCTCTCGCCCCTCACCTTTCTATCTCGCTCTCGTTGACCCACACACCATAGAGGTATATTCAGTAAACTATTTCCTGGAATGGCATTTCCAGGCACTGGTGTTCTGCTCCAATTAGCACTGTAAGGAAGTTCAGTTACTCAGGTTACTTATTAGGTTGTGGTTGCCCCCGCAGCGTAATTAGCACGGAATTAGCATCAGAATGACCAAACTTCCACCATCAACACATTATGCGTGTTAAATGCTATGTGCTGTTTCTATGTTTTTTTTCTTTTCAGGACACTGCTTCATAAACTGACCTAGGTATTTGTCGTTTGTTATTGGTGTATCAAAGGAATATGCAATAGTCGACATGAATGGCACTATCAAAATAATATTTTAGTTATTAGGAGGTGGTGCAGTTCTGTGATAATCTGTGTCATTTCCATCTATTTTGGGTTCTATGTGTCTCTGTGTATATGCTGATATTCACATTAAAAAATTGAACAATAGAATTGTAAAATGTTAAAAGCTCACAGAAATATGCTGTGGTGCATGCTGGAACAATGCAGACAAAACAGCTGTTTCTTGGCCCGAAACCGCAGAGCAACACTCAGCAGCTAACTCCTCAAAGGGTACATGAATGCTGCCCCCTTATGGGAGACGTGGGAGAGTCATTTCTCCACCAGGTCCAATTGATCAGCGTTTTAAAAAGACTCTTGCTCTCAGATAGCTGTAGATGTAATTGACATTAGTCTATCTCTAATACACATTGCCCACATGCTCACAGAGATAAAAGCAGACAGCCTTTAACACATCAATGTTCAAATCCGGCAAAAACCCTGCTTGAGTCTTTATGTTAGCAACCCATCCTGAGCTATTATCAATGTTGTCGTTAAGCAGAGGCTTTAATCCAATGCAACTTGTTATAACTGTCAGTCAGGAGAGGGAATGGGATGTACATCTTCTCAACAAAGCCGACAGGTAGAACCAGCAGACTGAAGTATTGCAGAGGATACATCTATTCCTCTCTCCAGGAAGAGACGGGAGGTTAGTTTGTGGACAAGAGCCCCGGAGGATGTTTTGACCTATTGTAGGTGCTGGGGTCGAGTTGACTTCCTTCCAGCCGGACAGGAACACAGCCCGGCCCAGCCCAGTGCATCAAAGTACTATTGTGTTGTTCTGAGATAGACAAGCATGCATACAACAATACAACTTAGCCCAGTGGTTAGGTAGAAGGATTCCTGTTCCTTTTGTTATCATATAACCTTTATTCATGGAAATGTTATCCTAAGTTCACAGAAGTTCTTTCAGTCTTCGGTCACTGTTGTCTGCATTAAACTGCAAAGTGCTAGCTCTATTGTAAAACTGTGTACACACAGAAAGAGGAGGGAGACAGCTAATCTCCCTTGCAATATTGAAATCCGTACATAAAGGTTGAGTAACAACACCACGGGGAGTTTATTTTAATCATTTGTGTTGCAAACTATTCTGTACATTTTGTTGAATCTATAATTGCGTGCCCTCGCCCCCCTTGCCCATGTCCATCTTGGACTTAAAAACACCTCGTTGCTAAAAAAAGCAGCCTATTTACGTAATTATCCCCACACAATGATGTGGGTTAGCTATAGCGTAAATAAATAATGGGTACTCGTTTCAATTCCAACTAAGCACGAACAATATCCTCATCCGATTATTCCATTCAACCATCCTCCTTATATTACCCCAGTAGGCCTATTCGCGCTGTACTTTGCAGGAAACAACACCTTGGTGGCCTACACCGCAACGTATTAATATTCCTCTAGAGGAAAAGCCATGGCAGCAATCCATCTCCTTCGCCCACTTACACCCTCGGTTTCCGTGGTTACCCCGAGAATTAAGACCAGGGTGAGTCACACATCATGGCACCACAACAAACGGCGGCCGGTGTCCAGCGGCGTGCGAGCGGCACACTGACCTGCGATGCGTATGACGGCCCTCTCCGCGGGGTCCAGAACCTCCCCCGAGCCCGACTTGGAGCGCTTCACCCTCTGGAGTTTGGAGAGGTTCCAGGGTAGGGTGTC
The DNA here is from genome assembly GCF_026213295.1 of Gadus chalcogrammus. Taxonomy (NCBI): domain Eukaryota; kingdom Metazoa; phylum Chordata; class Actinopteri; order Gadiformes; family Gadidae; genus Gadus; species Gadus chalcogrammus. The sequence continues at coordinate 14,686,635 of NC_079422.1, read as the reverse complement.
CCCAGCACACGGAGGAGCGGCGCTCGCCGCTGCGTGGTCGCCGTCTTCATCGTCCGCCGTCCGCAGCCTCTCCCGTCTGGGCTTCTGCCTACGGCCCTCCATCACCTAGTCTTGGAGAAATGACCATTAAAGGGTGGATAACGTGTTTATATGCTGCAGGAGGTGGGTTGATGTATGCAAGGCTGCATGTGCATACAGCAGTCTCCAAATGGACGCATGAACACAAGGGTTTGTTAAAACATGAAGTGGCTGTAAAAGAAGTCTTTCTGGAAATGCAAGGGGTTAAAATAAACACTGGACAGCCTGTCAATGTCCAGTATTACATTGTTATATCAATAATGCCTCTGGATACTACTGACTACAGCAACCTGACTAACGGCTTGCGCATGTAGCAATGCCAGCTAACTGTTATACCTAGTTATCTAGACGGTTATTGTAACATAGATACGTTTTTAGGATGGGTTCAACATTCCAGGTTTTCCTCTGTGAGCTGCCGTGGCCTTATACCAGTTTATAATAACAGAAATTCAAATGAATAAAGATAAAAGGTTATTTTAATACCACCGTTAGGTTTTACTATAATGCAAAGAAACCAGATATAAGCCAAATCCAGAAAGGCCAATATAACCAGATACTGGTAAGTGCCAAGATAAAGCCTCTGTAACACAGAGCTAACATGAACATGCAAAACCCCTGGTCCCTGTACCTTGTATACTTTCCCTGAAAGTGTATGAATGTAAAAGAGACTGAGGGAATATAACATCATGTCACATAGTATTCAGGCATTAGAGTCTCAGGTGTTTGATATTGTATTCGTTCCGGATTATTTGGTGTGTTCGTTTTGTTTGCATTATATACACAACACTTGGTTGGGTTAAATGGATGCATCTGGAAATGCCACACTAGAGCACAATTGAAGATTGAAAGGTTTGCAAAAAAAAATTAAGTTTACGGGTGGATTTGTACCTTTTAACTTTTAACCCTTAGAACACTTGTCAGTCACAGAGCTCAACAACGTCGTGATATCACACACGTAGACTTCAGGATATGAAGTAAGCAACTATACTATTAGTTTCCACAACATGTAGCTCGAAAATGTTAGTGAAGCAAGTGATTGACCTTTTACCTTTTGGAGTTTGGATCCCTGCCTAGCCAACGTTTAGGGCATGACGTTTGGGACTATGTGTGGATTGATAAAAGGTAAACATTGAAGTTAGCCTTGAGGGCTTTTCCCAATACCCTAGTCACAATTATTTAACTTGGCGTTGCCATTGCAAAAACACTCCCTTTTTTTTACTGCATGTGATGTTATATATAAGACAACTCGCCAGGTGAAATTTGGTAAGATTAATGTTACTGCTTGTCCCGTTTACTTCTATTAAATGTCTTCGGAATAGCTCCATTCTAGAATAGAGCCAGCATGTGAAGCCTTACCTTAGAATGTCTTCAATTAACCACGGCGGGCTCTTGCTGTCGAACAGCGATGATTGCTGCAGGTTCCCGCGCGCGTGCCTCTGTTTCAGCTTCAATTCTGCCGCTAATCGACGACAAAACGTACGCTGCCCGTGTGTGACAGCCTGGCTCCTGTCCGGCGTTGTGTTATGTTTAAATAGCCCCTCCTTTGCAGGAGAAAGTCGATTGTGTGACTTGTCCGAAGGAATCCGCAGTCATCTGTTTGAATGGTACATTGCTGCTGTGCTGTACGTCCTCCTCGCCTCGTTCACCTGATCGAATCATCAGCAATGTTCAATTCTGAACACTTAAGCTGCAAACAGTAAATTAACTGCCTATTCATATTTGATGAGGCGTTTAACTGTGCGTTAGAAATGCCAACGACGTTGACCTACCACCTTTAAGTAATTAACGCTGCATTTACCAGCAATGGTATCCTCTGACCGCGTTCCCAGGCGTTCTCACCACGGAGCACTGAACGGGGTGCTCCAAATGAGCGTTATTGGAGAGAGAGAGGGCGGGACTTTCAGTTTAGTGCGTTTAGATGCGAGATCTAAGGGAGAGCGAGGGACTTCCAATAGGGATAGCTGCTTCCGTGTATTAAATATTGCTCTGTCAGGTTGTTTCTTGAACCATCCCTAATTATTCTACACGTCGTTATTGGTCTAATTCTTGTCATTTTCTATTCTCGCACCGGGGACAGTTAACTGGCGTAAGAGACCGGAAATGCCGTTGCGGTAGAACAGGATAACGTTAGAATGTAGGATCCTCTCATAGCCTTGGTCTGAGTCTGGCGCTGCGGTAAAACAAGCAATATCACTTTTCGATTAGTTTCCCTGGTGGTCCTGAAGTGAGCTCTGATGGTGCAGCAAGAAAGCATTGGGGTCCGCTCACTGTAATGTTATGCCTAACTGGCAGAAAGTTTTCACACTCGTGAAATAATGATGGATGAATAACTTGAACGGATTTGTGGAAAACACTCAATTTATACAAGATATTAAAATGTATAAACATTAACATATTTAATCAGTTCAGCATTATACAGAAGTTTAGCACTTATTTTTTGGTTATTGTGCCTGGCTTGCCATTGCCTAAACTGGGTTATCAGGCCCGTTACTGCTTAAGATATCGCCCCTCAAATCCACAAGCCCTTTATCAGCTTAATAGCACTCCACCCTAGAAACACAGTGAAACACCAACAACAAATTAATCATGCTGTAGATTCGGAATATAGGTTTATAGATCTATCAAGGTCAAACCAATGACATATGCACTGCTGCACAGTAAGATTAGACCATGGACCTCAAAATAAGGTGGTCTGGCTAGCCTTATAGATCCATAGCAGTCCACCTAAAGCCTGTCTTCGTCCCTTCAAGGAGGACCACCCCCCCCCCCCCCCCCCCCCCCCCCCACCTCCATCCCTGAAATAATCCTATTTACAGCTGCACTGTCATCATGGCCCACTGACCCTGGCTGTTCAAGGACAACTCCATTACCTTGTGTCTGTCCGTGACAAATGTGGCATAATAAACAGATTTATAGAGAAAAAAATCTGTGGATGTATTGCGTCAAAGATTGCCGTATTTTATTCTTGAGAAACTTTCCACTTCCTAGGGAAATACATGAGGAGGACACAACACTTATAGGTACAGTACAACTAAACATAAAAATTAGGCATAGTTTAGCACATTACACATCTTCAAACAAAGTGATTTCATGAACTAGAAATTATTAGGACTGGAGGTCAGCAGATCCAATCAGAAACAGAGGGGAGAAACTTGTGAGGGGGGGGGGAGAAAGACCCCCACAAACGAGCATGGACTGACAATGACCTGGCCTGTACCACCGACATACTTGCTTTGTTATTGCATTTATTCATGATTCAGTGAGGAAAAATGAATGGCTTGCCACATAATATGAAGGTTATTTCTCCATATTTGGTGGAATATTATATTAACTGAATACACTAACAATATTCTAATTTAAGCAAAAGGTAAGCTAAAGGTGAGAAAGGTCGTCCTTTTTCCTCACAGCTTTTGGGAACACCGTTACCATTCAAATGTTTTAGCTCTGCCCTAATCTCTGCCAGACTGAGTCTTTGTTTGTTCCATACACTCACACTGAGGCCAGGTTTTGGAAATATAGTGGGTACAAAGGAACTCTTGTAATATGAGGATCCTTGTTTGTTTCTGCACACAGGCAGAACAACAATATGGTGGCTCTTTTATGACCAACTGCTTGTGACAAATATCCAAATACAACAGCAGAAAGATACACATACACATGGCCAGACACATGGACGCACACACACACCCACCCACCGAATCACCCACACACAGACAGCGACAGAGGACAAGAAAGAGAGTTATGTACTGACACATCTTCATTCGTTTCAGTTTTAGAGGTATAGGTAGGCAATTTACTTTGGAAGCTGGTTTTGTTCATTTAACTGAAATTAGGGTTAGGGTTAGGGTTAGAGTTAGGGTTAGGGTTAGTGCTCTGACCTGCACTCAGTGAGCATGACCGGCCCCTCCCACAAGGCTGGACAGACCTATCGCTAAACCAAGGAAGTCACATGTTGTGGGGGAGTTGCTTTGAAGGTGGGGGGCATGGTGGGATTTTTTCAGTTGCATACTTTCAAAATCAAGCTAACCCTGGCTGGTTTCTCCAAACTGCCTGCCTACTCTACTTTTAACTGCTGGGTATGTAAAAGGTGGATGTAAAAGGCCAGCTCAGAAATACCATGGGTGTCAGGTACCCTCTCTGTCTCCCTGCAACTTCTTGGAGAGCTGAATCATTATTAAGCCTTTGCTGGAATGCTGGCACAGGTGCCCCACTACAGTCAGTCAAGACTATAAACCAGAGAGACCTATAGCCTACCGGAGCTGAGCTATATGTCATGGGCTGTCAGAGGAATACGGGCTCACAGAGATGTCCTAGGAGAACTCTAAAATGTAAGAAATGGATAGTCTCATAAAAACAGGATAGTATACGTATTCATCTTCAATCTGAGGTATCCTCAAATCGTCACACAGTAGGGCACACAATTTTAGATTCTAAGGTGTTTAACGGACAGGCCAATTTAAAAATGTGGGAAACATATCCTGCCTCATTTCAAACATTAACTATCTAGTTGAAGCATGTGATGTGTTACCGAGTGGTGACCTTTGAGTTTCCTTTTCTTATTGACGTGATAATCATTTTGCAGGAAGGTAGTATAGAAACTGGCGTATGTATTTCATGTGCTCTTCACTGTCCGTTCTATTCTGTTCTATACAGAGAACTGTACATTATATGATGTATGATGTCTGTTTTATACGATACTGTCTGTTTTTTACAAGGGCTTTTTTCTGTGTTGCCTGATACCAATGCACCATTTTATGTAAATGTTATGGAACAAAACGTTTTCTTGTAATTTCTTATCTTCCTATCTCAACCACAAAAAAAATATATCTTTTTTTCTGGTAGCCTGGGGGAGGCTATCAGAGCCCTGAACTCAGTGAACTCAGTCACTAAGTGATACGACCGACCGGACCACTGGAAAATTCCCCCACCGCTTCCCCGGCACTTTGACTCCTTAACCCTGGCCAAAATACATTTTGTGCAATATATTCCTACCGCTGGAATTTTGCATTTCCCTAAAGGAGCCAAGGGATCAATAAGGTGTCTATCTATCTATCAACGTATCTATCTATCTATCTATCTATCTATCTATCTATCTATCTATCTATCTATCTATCTATCTATCTATCTATCTATCTATCTATCTATCTATCTATCTATCTATCTTGAAACAAATATAGTTTCTGGTTCGTTTATAGACATCGAGCAAACATAAGGTGCTGAATTGACATGAGGATGAAAAATGAGATGGACACCAAGGGAATAAAGAAAGAAAACTGGAGACTGTACACAATTGTGGAACAGTTTCACCGGTGAAACTATAATAGTGAAGGGGTTTTAAGCAATCTCTGGCGAACTCTAGTGGAATATGTGGGCTACTGCACTGTGTCTCACGACTAGCACATGACAGAACCGGGCTATCTCTTCTCACAGTTTTACCCATGCTGTCTGATTCACCCTGCTGCTAATGCTAATGCGAGTGAGGAGAATTAATAAATAACTATGTTATAACGTTTAAATTAAACTCTTGAAGAACCAGTGGCGGCGCCAGAGATTTATTCTTGCAGTGCTACACTTGGTCAGAATTTGGTCATGGTGCTGAGAGCTGTAGTAGTGTATGGTTATATTTATGCGCAAGGACAGATGAAGCCTGGCTCATATACACTGTTATGTATAAAAGTCAAACAACAGATTCAAGGCTTAACCAGGAATTGGACGGATAGTAGCCTACTCTGACCATGCTACCTCAATTAATTCAGCTACTGAATTTAAAACAAAAATCAACAGATTCAATGTTTGGAAGTGAAAGCAATGCCAGTAGGCTTATTTTATTTGACTGAATATTTCAGCCAGGAGTTGAGGTCAAACCAGTCACGAATAAAACTCCTTTGCGGAGTGCCAAACTGTTGCGAGGGTTCTTTTTCTATGCAGGCCGACGGGGGCCTTTTCCTGCTGCTGGCTTACATCGCTGACAGTATTCCCACTAGCACCAAGAGCAACTTCATCCTCCTTGTTCTCCTCCCGCTCCATTTCTCCATCCTCTACTTCACCCTCACACTCCTTATTGAACTGGTGTCGTCATCATCCCCACTTACTTCTTTCTGCATGTCACTTTCAACGAAGTGGCGCCAGTGAGACGCCACTCATTCCTCTGGATTTGTGGTTGTTTTTATCACAAAGAGTGAGTGAGTGAGTGAGTGAGTGAGTGACGTCACTAGCTTAAGTGTACTTAGATCAGTGTAACTGATCTGAGGACAGCAACGGGGGTTCTGTTTCACTAGATCAACTGAAGAAACAAACTGTATGTCCGATTTCAGTTCATTTCTTAGAGGTGCCATAGCACCAGCAAGCACGACCTCAGCCAGTGGCAGTTAATCTAGACACATTTTACTAGGGGGGCCATGGAGGGGCCAGTGTTTAACCAGAGGGGCACAAATAAAAGGCACTGAATATATTTAAAGATTATAAACTTTATTTTACTTTAAAATCATCAAACATTTAATTTGTACAAGAGTTTATAACTTCACAAGTCTGTATTTTTCTGTCAAACTATCTTAAATTGATGGAGCTTATGCCTTAAATCATCAAAATCATCTAAACATTAATGTTTTGTACAAGCGTACGAGAGAGGTAGGGCCATAAAAAATAAAAAATACAGTACAGGGTACAACATACAGTGTGTCAAAGGGAAAATAAACCTCCAGGTTACAACGAAGTGCAGAACAATGTGCCATTTCCTATTTATTTTATCAGTTTTAGTGTGGAGCAACAGTGTTCCCAAAAGGCTGAGCTTACAGGAAGGGTTACAGCAATCTTGCACAGTCTAAAGAGCTCAAAGCAAACTTCTCTGTTCTACTGTTCTTTCCTCATTTAATGATAATTGCTATTAGAATAAACAAAACGTAGGGGCATGCATTAGATTTTGTTGCATAACCATCCCTCCCTACTTTACAGGGGCAGGTAGCCTACTACTCTTTACTCAAATGTATTTGTTATCCCAATGCAGCAGCCAAAACGGATGAAAATACGTGGTTAACATCACAACATTGTGTAGCCTATACCTAGAAAGGACACTGACATTTGGATACTCGCTTCTGCTTCGATGAGTTTTATTAGATATGATTAAGTTTCTAAATATATCGAGAACAGAAATTTACAAACTTAATTTCATCTCAGCGTGAGGAACTAAACTAACACGGTTATGTGCAAGAACAACAAGCCACTTATGAAATGAAATCGTTTTGCTTAGCTTCGACTCTTGCAACAGGAGAAATCGGGGCTCCTTTCTCCAAGAGTAGTCGCTGAGCTCTCATTCACCGAGCAGCAGCAGCGCGTTGTTTGGGTGCGCCGCTCTCATTTACCCGTGTAGAACGATGCATCACATTAGTCCCGTAAAATCATAATTGTTTTTCATTTGGGCAGCACGGGGGGGGGGGCAAGGGGGGGGCCAGGGACATGTCTTCTGGGGCACTGGCCCCCGTAGGCCCCAGTATAGAACCACCATTGAACCCAGCGCCGCCACTGCACGGAACACACACACCAACGCCTTCAAATGCTAGTGATTGTTTAAGAAGAAACCCTCCCCTCCAGTGGAAGTATTTGTTGATGGTTAAATCAAAAAAAAAGTCTCTTAATTCTATGGGTCAGGTCATGTATACATCCATCGGTTCATTTCCTTGTGGGGGGAATTTCAATAAACCAATTACAGAAAACTTTTGGGCCCTACACAACCTCATATATATTACACTCTACGCGTCATTACGTCACCTTCTTGTTGCTAAACCATTCAAAATACTCAGGAGTTTGGTAACCTAACCAACGGAAATACCCCCAACCCCCGAGAATACCCCCACCCTCCGAGACGGCGAGCCCACTTTCTGTTTAAAACTTATTTTCATGCATCCGTGTGATAAAACCTACTTATTACAGTGTGCAATAATCAGTCCCGTGAAAGCCATAATGCAACAATGGAAATGTGGAACTTGATGAAATTCTGAAGTCAAATCTATGTGATTTAGATACAATGAATGGAAAGACTTAAGATCCCCACATGTACTCATACACAGTTTACAATGGTCACTTATATACAGGCAGCATATAAGTCATGTTACACAAAATGTGTGTTGAATAAGGTGGTGACTGTTGCCTTGTGAGCATTTTAATGCTGTGTTTAAAGTGGTGATTGCCTATCCGCACACACACATAAATACACCCACACACACATATTTCAAAGAACACCCGCACACACCCGCAGAAACATACACAAACAGATACACACACACACACACAGTTTTAAAACACACACGCCAACCTTCAGACAAGCAAACAAGATCGACACACAAAGACACGTGTTGAGAAAGCGCCACATTTTATATTGTCTTATAGTAAACTGCACATAAATACACAAAACTTCATGATCACACACAGTACAGAACAGCACATATAAACACACTTCAGCTCATATACTCAGAACCACATATACAGAGTCAGAGGCACACACTAAATCTCACACACCGCACTGCTATTGGTCCAGCCCCAGACACAGAGTGCCTGCTTACCTCCGCCCACAGGCGGCAGAGGTTGAGGGAGAGAGAGAGAGAGAGAGAGAGAGAGAGAGAGAGAGAGAGAGAGAGAGAGAGAGAGAGAGAGAGAGAGAGAGAGAGAGAGAGAGAGAGAGAGAGAGAGAGAGAGAGAGAGAGCAGATGGGCACCAGCTGTTTGGAAGTTAGCCCCGACTATACACGGCTACTGTATCTATCAAGAACAAACACGCACACGCAACCACACACACACACACACACAAACACTCACACTTGCACACACACAAACACACACACACACACACACATACACGCACACACATTCACACACACGTACATATGTATGGGAACTTGAATGTGCTGGATGTACATAACACACACAGACATCGACTCTGTGACTTTCACACTAAATCCTACATGAAGAACAATAATTACATTATTATTTTAAGTAATATAAACAAGTCTCTCTAAAGTAATTTGTGTAAGCAGTAAATCAATGGTAACAGCGGTTTAATAGCCAAACTGTTTGTGAGTTCAATATTCTCTTCACAGGTCCATCTGTCTGACCTCACGATTTGCGGTTGGAGCTTTGCTCACTACATCACAGAGTTGGGCTTCTTTATTTTGGTCTCCCCTGCAAAAATCCTAACTTTATGAAACCCCAAACTTTATTCTAGTTGTATTACCCCTGCATTGGGCTAGTGCTGCATTAGCATTCATCCATGATGCGGTCCGCTGGCACGGATGCCAGAGTATTGCTAGCAATGTGTCCAAGCAACAGCTAGTGACGGCTCGCGACTTGTTAGATTTTTATTGAATACTAGCTGCCTCGTTAGATATATACAGCCCTTTGTCTGTGTGTGTTTGTGTGTGTGTGTGTGTGTGTGTGTGTGTGTGTGTGTGTGTGTGTGTGTGTGTGTGTGTGTGTGTGTGTGTGTGTGTGTGTGTGTGTGTGTGTGTTTAAAGTACAGTATGTACAGTAGTGAGTAGTGGTTAGCCTGGGTTCAGTTCAGTTGAGGCCTACTTCCAGTTGATGTTACAGCTGCGCTTCACATCAGTGCTACTGCAGACCAGAAAGCTGATGATATTAAACATCACAGACCACCACATGTACCGCTCACTGCCACTGCATGGTTTCAGGGGGGTAACACTCTCCTAACCTTACACTTATTGACTGGAACAGGAACAGGAAAGATAAATGACAATATGGAAACCGTAGTCTT